>NC_135502.1:89953666-90183874 GCF_052857255.1 Amblyomma americanum | reverse complement strand
AATTCATTATTACCAACCATTCTTTCATGTCTAACTTTAGTCGGACACAACTCAAGAACAAAGCGGCAAATGCTCCTCAAAGGAGCCCCTCCAGCCAGTGGCGTCGGCTGATTCTCCCCCTCACCACCTTGACCGATCCCCTTTGGCCTGCTAGCGCGAAATGGTAGGGGGTGGCAGATGAAACGGGAATAACAACGGCTGAATCTGATTTACCGCAGCGTCATGATAATCGGTCGACGCCATTGGCTGGAGGGCCTCCTTTGAGAGGCATCTGCCGCTTCGTTCTTGAGTTGTATCCTAACGTTGATTCGAGTGCGGGACGTTTATCCTTTCGTTTTACATGCATTCTGCCAAACTGGGTAGAATTGGCCTAAGTGTAACACTTAGACCTCGCTACGAACGATTAATTCACGGAGAGAGACTAACTGTGGCGGATGACATATTTGAAGTTAGCCTCTATCAGGAAGTAATGACAGAACTCTGGCTGAGAACAGAGTTGTAGTTAGCCTCTAAAGGGAGTAATGCTGACCCTCTCAAAGACAAACGGCTCCGGCAGCGCATTAGTCCCCGAATGACTAACCCCTGGAGCCCATTTGGTCCTACCTGGCACAGAGTGTACACAGCTCGGCTAGATTTCCCGCGCGGCAAATTCATCTGCAAAATAGCATCTGTACGCGCACCACGGCATAGCTATAGTGCTCTCCAAAACTATACGTTCTGCCACTTACAAAGCGGAAAATTCGGAATGTTCAGTGACGCGGGCGCTCAGGGCGCCTGTATTGCCTCGAACGCCGTTTCCCGGTCGGGAATCCTGCGTGTGACTAGTCTGGGTCTCCGTGCCGTAGCTGGAGTAATTAAGTAATCGATTCGTCTTCATTATAGCGAACTGCGCGCCGTCGATGCAACGGTACAGTGGGCGTTCCCAGCCGCTCTCTGGCGCTAATCTCTCGCGCAAAAAGCGGTGCCATTGTTGCCGGGGTCTTAAGTATCAGTGTTGCCCTTTCTCTTACTGTCTCTAAGCCTCGCTGAGAATTAACCTTTGTGCTGTGCGCCGCGTTGTTCCCTTTGCCTCTGTGAAAGGAGTGCATAGCCTGCAGTCCCGAAGAAAGATTTACGGGTTCGCTAAATTTCAGCATTCAAAGAAAGCTTTGTTTAGTATTCGGCTCGTCGAGGGAATTCGAACGCCTGTCTGTATAGCCTAGAGAAAAAAAAAAAACTATTGGATTGACCTTCCTTACAAAAATTTCTTTAGACAGTTGTAGACTGTCGATAGACTACTGTCTATAAAGTCTATAGACTTTCTATAGACAAACCCTAGAGAACAGTCGATAGGCAATACAAATCCTATAGACAATCTATAGATTTATGGCCTTACACATTTAGTAGACTTTTATCTGCATGCAGTCTATAGAATATATGAATAGACAAAAAGGAATATCCATATAGTCTACAAGAAGTCTATAGACTGTCCATAGACCATTTTTGTAAGGAGCTGCGAGTATAAACTGCACCCTTTTGGTGCACAGTGCATGGCGGACGAAGCGGCTGAGCGGGCATGTGAGCTGCCGTGCGCTATATGCGAAACAACACCTGAGAAAGCAACTCTAAAGTTCCGGCACACATATGGAATAATGCAGTCATTGTGATGCCTTAAGTGTGTAATCTGCAATGATCCATTTTCCAATTCCTCTTTTACGCTGATTGCTATTAGACAGCTACAGCTTTGCATCGAGTTTATATCATATTGTGGTACATATACATACACAGTCGGATACAAATCAAGGCCAACTCAAGGCCCTCGAGCCAATGACGTCGATCGACTGTCATGACGTCGCGGTTAATCCGGTTAATCCGTGGTCCTTCTCCATGCACTTCCAAGGCCCCTGTGATGTGAGGCTAGACTAGCAAGTGCAAGGAGATTAACCATGGAGGCTCTTCTAAGAAGCATTGAATTGTACTCTAGAAAGACGCAATACATCAATCGTGGGATACGCGCAAACACGCGTTCTCGCCGTTGCATCTCTGACCCTTTGGCAGCCGTTACAGAATTGCTTATGTTATAGGCACAGATATGTGTATTGACCCAGGAATCCCTATTTCCTTCCTAAAGCGTTTGCCAAGTACAGCGGGGTACTTTCTTAACAAAAACGAAGATTTTAAAGAAGGGATGCGCGAGTTGCACGCGAACCCCACGTTTTGTGTTTTTGTTTAGTTAGGAGGCCATTTGCAGGAAGTAAATGTGCCCGCGGTCGGATGGTTGTTTGACTTATATTTGGCTAACTACGTTTTGGTTACTGGATTTATAAGATAATTGAGTGATCGCTCTAAAGAGGGTACCCCCTTTGCCAGAAGTAACCAGGCTGCCCGGTTTGCTTCTCAGTTGTGTAGAGGAACAGTCATGGCACCCATGAAACTTTAAATCGCTGTGAGGTAAGAACCCTTTTATTTATTTTATTTATTTATCAATACTGCCAATCCCTGTTTCAGGGATTTTTACAGGAGTGGGTTCTGGCCGCAGGAAAACAGTCGACCAGGCATAAACACTATTTCAAGTGTACATGCAAAGTACAGTGAAGATTATGGGGACAATAAGAATAAGCATTGGAAAAGGCAATACAAAGATAACCCATAAGTACTCATCACCTTTTCCCTTCATAAACGATCGCGAAAGGTACAAAAATACATGGAATATACAAATTCATGGAAATACAAATACGTGGAAAACCCCACCTTCCTCACCTCCCAAGCACATTTTGGTTTTTAGGGAAGCCGTAGGGGCTCCACTATATAACGGAGAGGCAAACTATATGCAGCCTGGTTACTTTTGGCAAAGGCTGTACGTAGCTGTGACAATTAACAGTTAGCGCGTTATTGCGGAAACCAGCCGCTCTTGAGATACAAAAAAAAAGCAATGGAAATCAGGCGACGCGAAGCAAAAAAAAAAGTAGTTCAAGACGGCACCGTTTTGTCCTATCACAGTGCTAAGACCTAGCAGTAAGTATAGCGTACGCGTATCTGTTCCATGTGGCGCTACGTTTGTGTCCCTTCACTGTGCCTCGTCCTAGCTTGCTCTTTTTTCTAGGCCTATAACTAGGTTGTCCTTAACCCATCGACTCAGCCCCGTATAATCTATTATTTCTTGCTTACAGAAGCAATTAAAATGCCATGCTCAAAAAGTATAGTTCTCCGCATTTCGCTCTCACTTTTCTCAACAGTTTTGAAGTCTAATGTTGCACGGGACAGACCGTTACTATAGGCATGTTCGTATAGGCTTCAACTCGCTACTTATACTTGCGTGTAATGATAGCACTTCCAGTCGGCATAAAGCGCTTCCGAAGAAAGGAATCGACCATGCAGCCACGCGATCTGGCCGGACAAGCGAGAGAGAGAGAGAGCTGCATAGTGGGCCCATCGGAAGTGGCTTTTCCCGACGGTGCTCTCTTCGACCACCGAAGTGGTTGGCCAGGCATCGGAAGTCAACAGATGGGCCGCCACTGGCTGTCGCGTGCCTTGCGTAAACTAAGCTGCCCTGTGACGACGCCGCCGCCGCAAGCAGTGCGTGCGTGGTCAAGTACCATTCCGAGACGGAGAGTTGGGTTCCTGCGTTGCCCATATCCGCTGCACTCGCTATACTGTCGCGGACTGATGCACTGAGGGTGAGCCCTGCAGGAGAACTCTCCGAAACGTCGCCCGGAACTGTGTGGTCCTGGCTCACTTTCGCCTGGGTGGTGATATTTGTTGCTTTTTGCGTGCAGAAACTTTGGTACTTCAGTCAACCTGCGGCTGAGGCAAAATTTTTGGAAAAAAAAAGGAAACTAAATAAATCTGTAGTTCTTCGGTTCCGTTTTGCTGTTTCCTCTGATGAAGAGAGGAAAAAGGCTCTCGTGGTGAATCATAAGGAGAGTATACTCAGGTGCCTCGGCCTTGCAGATGGTTAGAAAAAAAATATATTGATGAAAGGAGGAAAGATGGTGAGTCATTCAAATATATTTTAAAGCAATGTTTAAAGCCCTTCTGCATGATCAGGTCTAGCAATAGCAAAATGGACAGCACACCGACTCCGACCTCGAGTATGACTAACTTTTTTTTCCCCGTTTCCCCCCGCACTGGCCTTGTTCCTTCCTTTGAAATTAAAGGACTTTCAATCAATCAATAGCAATGGTTTTCGTACTACCACGTGCACCTGCTGTTGTGATTGAAAGAAAAATATTGAACACAAGAATTAAAAAAAGAAATGTTATGCAGAAAACAGCACGCAGAAGTGCGTAAGAACCAATGAAAAAAATGATATTTAGCCAAGTACCGCATGAGAACAATTGCTTATAGACGCAGACACGAACGCTCACCCACAAAGCACCCACATGTTTATTACGCGACGCCAACGCGAATCGTTTCCCTGACGGGCAAAATCAGCGTAGAGGGTCGTAGTTGCTTTGGCGGTACGTACACTGGTCCTTGATTCCGTTGCGCGGCACACGTTACTGGCCGCGACTGGCATTGAACAATAAAGCACCTTTGAACACTAGTACTGCTGGACATTCCGTTACGTGTATAGCTTGCCTTTTTGGAGGGCAAAAACCACGCCGGCTGAATCAGCTGGGACATGCGACGCCCATTGCTGTTTTTATTGATATTTCTTTTAATGTGGTTGTTTACGCCTTGTATTTGTGAAATAATTTTTGCTGTTAGCCATATTCATCTCACTAATGCTGAAAGTATTGTGTGCTCTCTGTATAACTGGCCTATAGTACGCGCTATAGCTTAGGTCACTAGGCTTTTCAGGTACACTCAAAATAAAAAATTCATCTATCTATTACTATTACATATGTCCAGATCGGGAAGTGCCACTGAGGTTCTAGCTGCCTTTCTTTTAAAGCCAGAAAGAATAATCTACTGCACCATATGTTTTAAATAACTTATTTGTGCTTTAAAATAAGCAACACCGAATGAGGTATTCTGAACGAACGAGTTTGTTATTGTGTGCTGAAGATTTCCGCATTCACGAATAACATTTTTTGTAAACTCTAGGCACAAAATATGCACCGGAGGCACGAGAATTGTTAAGCAATCACACTGTATAAAACACAATTACGTTATGCCCACAATATAGGTGCTTAGTTTGGTTCATGATGACGTGCACCTTGCCACGACACTGTCCGCTCATTGTCGTCTTCTACGTATAGCACTAATCCCGAGGTTCTGACCCGAGTAAAATCTTGTCTTGCATGTCTGCTAAAAAAAAAGACAAAATTGAATCAGTCATCATGTATGTGCCTCAATTCAGTCATTCGTGCATGTAAAATTAATAAAAACAGTCTGACAAAAATTTAAAAAAAAAAAACGTGCTTTAGCTCCGAATCCAATGCTGTAAACATTCTCTGTCGTTTTTAATGTTAATATTGTTTATTTTCAAAAATAAAATACAAAATGCAGGAAGCGATTTTTGCAGGCCGCAGTGTCTGCCATCGTAATTATAGAAGCAGCTGAGCTGCAGCCAAAAGGAAATAAAAGGGACAGGTAGGGGACAAAAAGAGAGAAGCGACAGGAGGAAAGGACAGGGGAAGGAGGGATAATATAAAACTGTCCAATATATACAGGACCACGTCCGCTGCGATTGCCTGTTCCGAAAGGGTTATACAGCCGGCGGGTGTACAATTTCGCACTGAGCCCGCGCGTGTCTGTCCATGCAAGAGAACGAGTTCGTCGCGCGCGGGCTCATCACACGACGTTCGAACACATATAATGTTTTCGCATTTGAAATGTCCGGGCAAGAGCGCGGCAAACTAGCGTTGCTGATGTTTCATAAAACAGAACATAACACGGAATTAGGCTATACGAGTTCAACAGAGGCTTCAAAATAATTACAGTTCATAACTGTCTTTTAATAAAAGAGAGGTTCCGTCATTTCATTCCTCGGACCGAATATGCAGAGAGGAAGGGTTCTCGCAACAATGGAAAAAAAAGATCACTGGGCGCATAGTTATCATCATGCGACGACAGCGCGTTAGCAGTAGGTCTTCTCCTTGTTTTTGATTACTTTTACTTGTTATCATCTCTTCGTATTTTCTTATGAAACTTTGCCATTTATTCCTTGCTTATTAATGGCTCTTTGCGGAACTTTTCCGAGCAAACTGCGGAGCAAACTTCGCTGTGCTGTTTGCTGAGTCATTCGTAGTCATTTTCATTTCTGATGTGTCATTCGGAGACATTTCCATGTTTGCCGAGTCATACTTTAGTTCTTCCCGTGACAGTCACCTCTCCTCTAGAAATGGAGAGGGGGTTTCTTTCTTTCAACTTTGCTACGTGGCAAGTCTACAACACAACACTACTCCGCCGGTCACTTTTTCTTCACGGTGAGGCTTCTGTAGTCGAATAAAACTCAAGAACGAAGCGGTTTTTCCCCGTCAAATTAACCCCTTAAAGCCAATGGCGTCGGCCGATTCTCATGAGCCTGCTAGCGTGATTTGTCAAAGCAGGGAGTGGCAGTTGAAAAGAAATAGCTCTCTCCCTCCATGCTCGGGGATAGTCCCCCTCCTGCATTGTCACGCCGCTCCCTGCAATGTGACGCTAGCAGGTTCATGAGAATCGGCCGACGCCATTGGCTGGAAGGGGGTCCTTTGACTGGGAAAAGCCGCTTCGTTCTTGAGTTGTATCCGACTATTGTGCCAACGCATTAACACGCGTTTCTTACTCTCCCGCCGACGGTTATGGCTGCCAAACTATATGTAGACCAAGCATTTAACTCCACCCTGAAGCACGTCAATATTGCTGATTGCTTCGCTGGGTGGTTACCCTATACACCTGCTCGTGTAATTATGCGCTCGTGCAAATTCTACGGAGCTTTTTTTTCTTTAATCTACGCGCGGCGATATCGCGAGAGAGCGGCGAGGAACCATAGCATCTCCAGACGGGCGCACGCACGAACGAACGCCTTGTGTAGTGCAAGGCGCGTGAGCCGGGGCTACGTGGCGCTCCTTTGTTCCGCTATCGTGTCTAATGAGTCATGCTCGCTGTGCCCATCATTCTGCCCGGGGAAATTAACGATCTCCGCACTCAGCGCAGCACAAAGCGAGCAATGCATATTTAAGGTGCGAACTTGTTCGCTCTTGCGCCACACTTGCGCCGCCTTCTCCCTATCGTTATAAAACACCCCGCAACGCTACGCACTTCCTCGTCTCGATACTCCTTGGTTTTTACCTTTAACCCAGCTGAACGTAACTCTTCTTTATTGCTTTCGGTATTATTTTTTCTTTCACGTTGCTCGCTGTAAGGGCCTCTGTCGTAAAAAAAGGAAGGCAGAAAAAAAAAGAAAAGGAACACACCTTGTGAAGGTTTAACAGAGCACGTACTTGTATTTAAATGATAGCGTCCGTGTTTCTTTGCTGCCTTTCATTTTGCGAGGCAGTGGTTCCTCTTGGCAACACTGCGAGGCAAGTTTCCTCCTCCTCACCGCGCGTTCCTGGACTGCGTGAGCTTGCTCAAGAGCGAGGGAGCGAAATAATAAAAAAAGAAAGAGAAAGAAAGAAGAAAACTTGGGGCTCTGGCTCTGCACGAGAAAAAGGCACGGCTCGCGTGAAGTGGGGAGTGCCCCGCTACGGGCTGGCAGCTCTCCGCCGCTCGCGTTGGCAACCCTCCTGCGGACCGGGCCTGCAGCCCTATCGCCCGGATGATTAATGAACGTCAAACTTATTGGAAAGCGAAGGAGAGAGGGAAACGAGAGAAACAGAGAAAAAGAAAAGAAAGTTATTAATGAAAGAGCAACTCTGTTGCAAAGCCTTTTCTTGTTTCCCCTCCCCGCGCCCTCGCTTCTTCGGCCTGCGACGATTTCCCCGACCGCCTAGCTATAGCTCCCTCGAATCGTCGCTCCTCTAGTGGTGGTGGTTGGTTCCCTGTCCTGTAAGGAGCCCCTGCCCCTCTTTTTTCATTAATTTCTTCTTCTATCCGTCTTCTTCGTTCGCTTCGTTGCGCTGCCACTCTGTTCTATCTCGCTTTTGGCGATGTTTGCATTTCGGTCGACGGCGCTGCATGCATACGCCATGCATGCGTGCGCCTCTCGCTCAGTGGGCATCCGCTTTTCGCTCATCGTCCGCCGGTTTCGAGATGCGGCGAGTGGTCGGGTCCAGCCCGCTTGTCGTGTCCGTCGACCGCAGCCATGCGTCTGCGCATGCGCGCGAGAGCAGTTGCGAAGATGGATGAAGTCTACGGGACCCCGGCGCGCTCCAGTAAACGCGCCCGCGCGCTTCTCCGTACGATCCTTGGTGTATTTATAGGCGGAGTAAAAACCATTCCTCTCACCCAGTAGTCTTATTCGTCTTTATTTTTGTTCTGTGTATGTGTTGCTAGGTGTACGCGTACTCAGCTGTAAGGCATTTATACCGAACCGAACGACGATGATAAGAAAAAAGCGTATGTGCATTTCTATAGAGGATCCCCGGAACTGATACAATGTATACGAAGCGCTGACCGAATCTCCTCCGGATTGGCGGTCGTCGAAGTATAGTTCTGAAAGCGGCATTGCAGATTTGCTTTGAGAAGTTTTTTTTTTTTTTTACTTTTCTGCGCTGCGTCGTGCACCTATTCCTGACGCGGCGGCTCGCGTAGAACAATGAGTCTTCGCAGAGCTGCTTTTGAGCTCCTGTGCAGCTTTGCATTGTATACTGCGTATAGGGCAGTGCAGGAGTGTCCGCGGTCATTAAATTCCCATCAGTCAGTGTAGGCGGGTTTCGGAAAGAAGGCGCAGCGCAGAAGTTGGATGACGGCAAGTTGGCGTTTTCCGTTCAACGATGACCTCTTTTGAGGTTTGTACGTTTCTTATAAGTGCTTATTATCAGCAACTAAATGGAGTTGGTGTGTAGCGTATTTGGCTTTGTTCTTTGCCTTTAGTTCTTGAATTTCACTGTGCCTGTGACGACATCATTTTTCTCTGTTTCTATCACGGCGACCTGCACTGTTAGTTCGGTGCGTTCAACAGAGTTCGCGCGACTTTACCGGAAAAAAAAAAAACTTTACTGCTTTGAAGAAAAACTAAAATTATTGTTTCTGAGCACATGAAATGGCGCTGTAACTGTCTCGCATGTCGGTGGACACCTAAACCGCGCCGAGAGGAAAGGGACGAAGATGGGAGTAAAAGAAAAAAAGAGAGAAGGATAGTGGAGGGCTCCGGCATAATTTCGACCACCTGGGGATCTTTATAGTGCACAGCACAAATGAGCCGTATCGCCTCCATCGAAACGCGGCCGCCGCGGTCGGGTTCGAACTTCTTTGCAGAATATGTGCATGTTCCTGTC
Organism: Amblyomma americanum; assembly: GCF_052857255.1. Classification (NCBI taxonomy): domain Eukaryota; kingdom Metazoa; phylum Arthropoda; class Arachnida; order Ixodida; family Ixodidae; genus Amblyomma; species Amblyomma americanum. The sequence goes on along the minus strand of NC_135502.1, from coordinate 90,174,587 downwards.
CCCTCACCTCTTTCATTTCATTTCTCCATTCTGTCTGCTATCCTTTATTTCTGCTGCCCCAGCTCAGGCGCTTCAGTATCGGTGGCAGATGCCGTTGCTAGCAAAAATCTCTTCCTTCCTTTTTACTATTATTTTAATAAACAACCACTTTCACCACCACCCGCCGCCCAGATCCATCGTCGCATCTTTGGTGGCCACTTAGATTTAAACCTTGGCAGCTGGTTTCAGGTTAGTTGCTTTTTTCCTTAGAGTGAACTTGAAAATTTGTTGATAGGTGTGGACCTCTGATTTTCCTCATATTGTACGCAAATCAGATGCAGTTATAAACTGGTAGCGAAGCTTTCATTTACGGCCCCATGTCCAAAACGTGGCGCCCCATGGGCCTCATGAGCGCTCGTTCATGGGTGCTGGAATGGGGAGTTAATTTGTGACGTAATGGCTACGTGCGCTTGTGGCGCGGATTATAAAGTGGTCTGTGGTCTTCATGTCGCACTTAGGAACCCGCCCGCCTTGAGGACTGCTGCCTTTCAGCGCACGCCAACCTTTGTCACTAAAATGTGCCCGGGTGCGCGAAATCTGTGCGCAGTTGGCACCCAACGAAAGCGGCTGGAAAAGAAGGCGGCATATAAAACCAGCAGCCCTTCAAGAGAGACAGGCTTGGCATCGGCGTTAGTAACTGCTGCTTGTATAAACTCGGCGATCGCAACAGCAGCAAGACCTGCAAAGTCGCGGTACCATGCACTGCAGGCGTCGTCATAACAAGGGGCTCAATAAGCATGTTGCAAAAAAAATTACAGGATTTCTTTAATGCCTGCGCTCGTTAAACAGCCTCAGGTGCTTTAAAATAATCCGGAGCCCTCCACTACGGCGTCCCTCATAGCCTGAGTCGTTTCGGGGCGTTAAAATCCATTTGCCATACCGTAACATAAAAAATTTACCATACCGTTTTTGATAAAATAATGTACCGAACACGTAAGACAAAGTATTTTAATATTTAATCTTGTTTAATTGATGCAAGTTATTATAAATACTAGTTTATTATTTTTGTCCCTCGAACGAGAGTGTTGCACAGGACGGGTTACTACGCAAATATAGAGAATACATAAAAAAACACTATCTAAACAGGAACGAGGCAAGGCAACTTTACAAAAACAAGTGAAGGTAAAGAAGTAGGAAAGACGGGGCGAGAATACTGGCTCGGAAGAGGAATTAAAAGGAACAAGCGTTGGCATTAGCTAAGAAGAATAAAGGAGAAATAAAACAGGTCGTGCAAGAAATCTGGGCAACACACATTTATTGCGGGGAAAAATCGCTAGAGCTGATCATGGTCAATGCAGCCAATAAATGCAGCAAAACTCCGTAAACAGACTGTACAGACGCCAAGGTTAGAGTTCTCAAATTACAAAGCGTGTGATGAAAGAAGGGTTTGATTTATACGAGGAGTTATGGTAAGCTACAACTATGCGGTGGCATTGAATCGGTCAGCTGTCTTTTCGAATAAAAACTAGAAATAAGGAAATTTGCCAGAGAAACTACCCTTAGAATTAACTCCTTAAATAATGGTCATTTCATTTGGCAATTTGGGTCAACTCCCCCACAGCTTTAGATTCATTATCGCAGTTCATTTAAATGTTTGTTTGTTTGGTTGAATAACGCTGAACACTAATTATATCGGCGTCCCAGAGTATTAAAGAAGTGAAACTCGCGCAGGACAACTGTTGTCATTTCTCTTTTATTGTTCTTGTATAGTTTCGGATCATCTATGAAGCTCTCAATTGTTCTCACAGCGCATTAATAAGCAATTATCGGGAGTGGGTTAAGCTGGTGGCATACTGACTCCCTTTTACAGATCACCACATATATAGCGCATGCCTTTGATTGCCAAATAAGCAATAAATATGTTTGTGTCTCTTACTTCCGTGCCTTGTTGTGGTCTTCTTGGGAATGTCAGGCAATGAGACATTCCCATTAAACATTCTAGACATTTTTTAACGGCGTCGCAACGGTGCAGATATTTGGTTCCGAAATGTTAGAAGCGAAATTTTGATCTTTCTAGCCGCTGAAAGTAAATCAGCGCAGAAGTTTTTTTTTTTTTTTTCTCAGTTACTTTTTTTTTTCACGAAAGACATTATAGTGTTCTAGAGCCGCCCCTTCGCTTCGCCCCAGCACCACTAGACTTTTTTTCATTCCCATATGTCCTTTACTGACGGTCACTCAGTTTAGCAACAAAACAACCTTGAACTGTATGCCCAGAGTGTCCCCACCAACGCAGAATAATCGATTTTTCAACAGTCTGCTCCGCAGTTATCCCTGTAGCTCACTATGAACCGTTCCCAAACCGAAGAAAAGAACAGAAAACGTATCTGTCTATAAATACATTCGGTTCGGTTCCTATAAATACATTGCGTTATACAGATGCCATGCTGTAGCTTTCATTATAGATGTCAACCGCCTAACCACAGCGGGCTTGTGTACGAACGCCTCCGCAAACGAGCACACTTTAAACGCTGAAATCGGTTTGACTCACTACGTAACCAAACCGTAGCAAAACCGAACCGCCTCGACCGGCTTGGCTGGTACACGTCGTTCGCGTCCAGACATGGCATGGAAAGCCAGCGCGGGGCGGAGCATCCTTCGGCGCAAAGCGTCGCCGTTCGTCGCGCGCCCAGCAGCGTTCGAACGCGGAGAACGGCGGCGGGCCTTCCCCGACTGGAACGAATGCGACCTACAATGGCTAAAGCGAGCCGCTGGCGGGAAAAAAAGACAGCCTCCGCTGTTCGCTCGCCACGGGCGGCCCCCGGCATTGAGACGAGTAGCGTTCGTGGCGCGCCTGAATCCGCATTGGAGGTCGGAGCATGCATGTGCGTACGCCGTTTGCCGAGGTATAGACGAAACGAAGCCCGCACCGAGGTTGACAGCTGCTGCTTATGATGGATCGCGGATATTTCTATGCTCGCTGCCGCCGTCTTCTTTCTGACCTTGACAGTGGGCTCGGAGGTCACCGATCAGCATTTTTGCTTTCTCTGTTTCCTCTGTCTCTTAATTTTGTTAGTTAAAGCGATATTAAACAGGACTTGGATGAATAGACTACGATATCTGTTAGTATGAAGCTTTTTGGTGGCTGTTGAGTAAAAATTGTCCTAGGAAATCGAAATCTGCACATTATGCTTCTGGCTGGAACACCGGCCGTAAAATGTGTATGGCAGACCTACGTTAAGTGGACTACAATAACGTACCCGTTGCCCACATATAGATGGAACTAATATATATAAAGAGCCGAGTTTGCAGGACACAACTCATGGCTGACAACCATATCCCTACCTTAGAATTTCGGAGAACTATAGCACGACTTAAATTTCTTTTCACGATGTATGACAAGTCGCTAGAATTTAATGCACGGCCAAGCATTCAACGTTACCTGCCACGCGTGTCAAGGCACCATCACTCTCACAATGTGCTGCCTTTCCATGCCCGTACTAACTTGTATAAATATTCTTTTTTTCCTAGTACAGTTAGTCAATGGAATGGTCTCCCCTCTGAAATTTTTTCCTCTGATAGTTTTGACCAGGCGCTGCTGCTGTATTTTGCGTCGTGACATTCTGTGACGTTTTTTCCGTAATTTTATCAGGTTATCATTATTCTGAGGGGTAGCGTACGCAAGTTCATTTCTGTGAAATTACGTAAAAATCATTCTACATAACTGAAATGCGTGGTTGTTCACTTTTGTTCTCTTCCCGTGTTTTGTTCTCTTTCACATGTTAAATGCAAGAGCTTATTTATAATTGATGTTAATTGGGAGAAAATGTTGTACGACATGCCCACCTGCTTGGTCTCGTTGAGACCGCAGTATTTTGTAAATAACCAAATAAATAAATAAATAAAACATATGCAGTGTCTGCAAGCAGAATATCCTCTTTTACAATGTCACTTGTAAGACGTTCCTTCGCAACTGCTGCGCTCGGAGAAACAATAACAGAGGAAGCTATTGCAAGCTTATTTGCCCTTCATTGTGTTAATCTTTTTTGCACGTCCTACGCAGGACGAGAAGTTTATACATAATAATATTTTAGTGTATTTTCAATCCACGTTCTGAGGTTAACCGTATCTCAGGTGCACAATTTGTTTTTGTGCGAAACTCATGCATCTTTGTTCTCGCATTTTTTGTTTCGTCACCGGAAACTTCATTCTAGCTACCCAAAAGCTCGCACATCTCCATGACTCTCCAGGCGACGACCTTCGCGCTGCGTGTCAGCGGCCTTACTCGATTTGGCGAGAAATCTGGCTAGGCTTACTTAACTGCGCGAGCTAGGCGGCCCCTTATGCCGTCAGGCGCCATCCGTCAACGTCACCAATCCGCCTGCCGTAGCAGTTTCTGCTAGACTACGCGCCATACTTCACTGTCGCTCTTTATGGGTCACAGGATGTGAACGAGAAAAGCGGCGCATTCAGCAGAACACAATGGAATAAAGAATGTAGGAAAAAAAAAACAAAGCAGGGAAGACAGGCTTCGCGAAGAGGACACTTTGCCTTCGCCTCGACGTTGTCAAGAAATTGCCGTTTCATTAAACTTCAAGGGGGAATAAGAACATTTATTTCACTTTTCAGGCCCCCTGCTTAATCCTTCGCGCACTGGTCGAAAGGGCGGCGCTTTTTTGGTCCCGATATTGGCGGCGACCTGAGGGAACTATTTCATGCATCACGTCCGCGCCGGGAACGATAAAAGTTCGCTCCTCGCTGAGACGAAAAGCTAAATAATCGCCGTTAAATTGAGTTTCGTGCGTGTCATTGATTTCACCACGGGAAAAGATTGTCACGCTTTGTTTTCGTCAGTAGCCAATCAAACCCTTTTGTGACAGGGTGTTGCAGACTAGGTACAAAGGTAATTAGGGGAAATCGAGTAAATGGGCTTAGACATTGCGACAATAGCCGCGGAGAAATAGGTATCTAGCGACGTCCTAATTAAGGCAGCGATAGAGAAGTGGGTCCTCACGTGTTTACATCATATCGCTCACCAGCCGCTTTCGTCAAGCGAGAATCGATAATTGGTATGGAGATGGAGAACATTCTGTCGACGTTGAATCGGCTTGGTCAACACAGACCGAAGGTTTGAGATGAGTAATAAAGAATTCTTCTTTCTGATACTGCACTTTTTGCTGCAAATAACGTTTTTATCTTTTTTTTTAGCTGATGACTTCACGCAGTCTTGCTTCGGCCAGTCAGCAATCGATGTTTTTCACGGCGATTAGATGATTTTATTGATGCGGCAACATAGACATCAGTATATTTCCTAGTTTGAAACTTCTAGATGCAACCGAGCTAAGAAGATCGCATCTTAATCTTCACCACTCGTCATATATTTCTTGTAGTTAAGTCGTATCCCTATAGGTATATGCTTTTGATGGATGCTGTGGGCGCCCCCAAACATGCCGCAGGTGCATTTTTCGTAATTCGCCGCTGCCACTGTTATTTTCAGCCCTGGCAGTTTACCGGGATCTTCGCATTGCCGCAATTCGGAGTTGTGTCCTGCGCTCACTGTCTGGGATGTCGGATGCCTTTCCGCGTGCACCGTCCCGCATGCCGGTTTATACACAGCGCCCGCTGTGAATTTGCATGGCGCACTCGATGAGCTGTACACGTCACACGCGAAACGCGTAGGGAAAAAAGCCGCGCGGGTGACGGATTGCCAGCGATGCCGCGAGGAATGAAAATTCTGGTCTAACCCCATGAGGCCCCGCAGGGTGGCGCTTGTCCCCTCTCCCTCTTTCAGCCGCTGCCCTTTCCGGGCTGGCTCTTCGGATCTCTGTGAAGACTCGTACGGTGAAACTATGCCGCTCGACTTTTCTTGCTCGAAGACCATGAATGATTTATGGTGTCGTACCTCGGCCTCTCAGAGGTCCGGTTCATTTCCTTCTTCTCTTGGCTTTTCTCTCGCGCTTGCCATGTTACGAGGTGGTTACTTTTTTCTTTTCTCTGCTTCTTTCCGCGCGGAAGAAGAATAAATGAAGAAGCGAGCCGGCGGGAGATGGCGGTGACAGAAGGCTCAGAGAAAAACCGTGGCGGCAAAAACATCAAAGACGCGGCGACAGGCGCCGACGGCCGCGGTGTTGGCTGAGCTCTTCTCCTTCGTTTAGCCGGTGCGGTGCACTTCTTTTTGTTCTTTTTTTTTTCGGTGGCATACACTAAGCTCTAACCGAGCGCTTCCTGTCTTTTTCCTCACTATTTTTTTTTCGCCTCTGTCTTCACGCTCTTTTTGTACACTGCTTTGGCGTGGGCGGTCTTTTTCGGATATTTTTTCTGCTTATTCAAAAATTCCTGAGCATTAGCGGGTTGATACAGCAGCGAGGCTTGAGGTACTAGAAAAAGTGATTGCGAAACGAAACGCAACGAAGCATTTTTTTTTTCGACAACCTCGAAAACGTTTATTTCTTGAATGTGTTTTACAGGAGATCGTCGGTTATTGAATTGCAAGAGCAGAAAGAGGGATGCGCTGGGTAACGATGGGGACAGAGTGTAGCAGAGTAGCAAGCCAGAGAATCATTATTCAGGCAGACCTCTCCGCTTTTTTTCGTCAATCTCTCTTTTTCGCGCGAAGGGAAGTCAAACGTGTCCAGAGGACAAGAGATGGTGGGGAGATGAGGTTAAAGAATTTGGCTGGGTGAGCTCCTCACAGCTGGCTCTAGGCAGGACTGACTGGGTATCGTTGTCTTGCAGTGGACCTAAGCTCTCTGCTGAAGTTGATGATGGGAGTACGAATACTGCTATTCATTTGACTTTGGCGGTTTATTGGGCTCCTCACTGGGGTTTTGAAGCCATGGGTAGGCAGGATCCAGCGCAACCTTTGATGAAGACTGTACCTGTGGACAAAAACTTGCCTCCTAAACCTTACAAAAATAACTAAGATAGCGCTATGCACAAGATTCTTCACACAGTCTTTGTATCACAAATGAGGAAATATGAGAGCACCTTAATTTGCAAGATAAAAACAGGCACCTCCGCAGGCACACCGGGACTTTTTTCCGTGGGTGTGTGTGTGTGGGTAGGGGGGGGGGGGGGGGGGTCATAACTTTGAGTCTGCATAGTTAGTAGTTTATTTATCCCAGGCTTAATATAAATATTTATACAATTTTAGTTAATTTTTGTTCATATTGTTACCGCTGACAAATAAGTGATTATCGGTGCTCTTGAGGACGACGACGCTGAGTGTGTGTGCGTGAGCGTTCTCAAAAGCGTCAGGTCGTAGAGGACCTCTCTGCGCTGCACAATTGTGTTGTGGAGACCTCCCTTTAACAACATATTTTTTATATTCCATAGTTCAAAAGTGTATTTGTTGTGCATATAAAGCTGAAATTGAAATAGGCAGCTTTATTCAGATGTATACACACGAAGAGAGACCTACTGCATTAAAAAAGTTTGCGCAGACTCTGTTTCAATTCTACTAACCATACTCATGAACAGGGATCAGTCAATCAATCACTTCTGTTGGGACATGATTGTCTTGTGCTGGGTTGGGTTTAATGGGTTGGGTTTAAGGCCATTATGTGCCACGCTCAAGGTAGAGAAATATTGCTTTGCGCGGAAGATTAAATTGATGGGACTTGATTGGTTCATGTTTTATGTCTGGCTATGAAGCCAACTAGTTCAGCCTCACTGTGCTTTACATGAATAACATTCTAAAACCGAAGCGTTTCTAAGAAATCAGATCCGAGTGCAAGAAGCTGGAGACATAGTAGGGAGGAGGGCGCTGCCCCCTCTGAAGAAATGGGAGACCGCCGCCTCTGGAAGGGAGCGACCGCCTCCCTTGCCCCCCCCCCCCCTCCCCCCCCCCTTTTTCCCTGTTTCGGGGTCCCTACATTTCAGCAACTACACCATAACCATGTAATCAGGCTGTACAACTGGACTTAGTGATGTAACCAGTGTGTCTGCATCTTTAATCTACGCCATAAGCTTTGTAAGCGCACTTAATCACTGCTCACGGTAGCTATTGCGCTTCTAACCTGTTGAGCCAATCCTTCCATCCATCTTCATAGACAAAGCAGTATTTTATTAAGAGCATGAAAGCAGCGCTCAGTAGATCTTATGTCTCATTGGCCAAGGCGAGCAGGTCTTTTCTTGTGTCCTATGACAATGTCCAATCATTTCATTATCTTCTCTTCACCACCCTTTTTCCATATCCAAGTTTATATCTCTCATTCCTCTCATTTTCGCTCTTAAAAAAAGAAACTGTAGACCTTGTGAGAGACACAGGGAAAGCATTTAAAACATGCTTGTTTATCAAAAAAGCAGGCAACTGGCCCGCCTGCATTATTCGTGCTTCTCGTATCTGTGAATAGCCTTTGATTTCAGAGATTCCTGCAGATTAAAGTGAAGAGGTGAGTAGTATAGTCTGATGCCAAGTTCACTTTACGAAGTTAAACGCAGACAGAGATGTATTTTAAACACGCCTTGTCATGATTTCGCAAAAAAATATTTTGCAAAGTTGTTACATTGTTGGAAAATAAAGTGAAAAATGCTGCTTTGATCTTTCCTTGCTTACATTTTTCACAGCCGTAATTTTCTCTTTCTATGTACTACGCGATCACTTATTGGTCACATGTCAAACTTTAACAAAGTTTAATTATTGGGGGTAAGCTGGTGTCTCTCTCACGTAGAAAAAAAATTATGCGCCCAGACCGCATAATTCTAATTAGCAGGCGGTCCCCACGGTAGACCTCAAGGACCCTATACGTTCGTCTGCGTGTTCAGGTGTGCACAAATTTGCATAATGGCATGCAAGAAAAGTATTGTTAACTTATAATCTACATTTTATAGCATCAGAAAGTTCCGTTTGATTTAAGCAAATACTAAGGCGGTATCTATTTATTCATATTTATTCATACCGCCTCACAGGCTCCAACAACGGAGTATTGTGTGACGAGGGATTACATAAAGAGGGGCAATGGCAGGAGCATGAGTAATAGGTTTATACAAAACTTATTGACTGTTAGTACCGGTCACTGAAAAGTAGGAACGTCATTATACGACGTTTAATGACACGTTAGTACCTTGCAAGGATGACCGTTATTTCGGCCTAAAACGAGCTGAATCGCGAATATTCACGATGTGTTCCGGAAGACCATTCCAGTGAATGATAGCTTGCGGCAGGGCAGATGAATTAAATGAAACGGTTTTATAGCAGATATGCGTTGGAAGCTTAGAGGGTTGTTTAAACGATGCGAGGTGCGGTTTGGTTGTACAAGAGGCAGCGTTGAAGATAGGCACTGTAGACTATTCCGCAAAATACGAATATTGGGGCGATTAATCTCAGTGATTGCAATTTAGAGAGAGAGATCGATGATTTGAAGTTTGTTGTGCTCGAGTGACGGTTGTGGTCATAGTGGTTTGTGCATGCGCCTTATATGCGGGAGGTGTGAGGTTTGACCATTAGGGCACGCACCTGCTTACCATTTGGTAGGCATTCTCCTGGCCTAGTGTTTCACTTCACACTTCCTGCGACCGAAATGCTTGGGAAGGTCGATCTTTCACACTGCCCGTGCATATCTATGGTTAGGAAAGCTGTTCTCACTGCATTAAAATAAAATGATCGCAGTCATCATCATGTATTAAAGCGAAACGTCTATCGGTGCTCTTCTTATACGGCTGGCGGAACTTAGCGGACATTCTTGTACAAATTATTATATGCGCTAAAATTTCGCATGCAACCATCAAGATGCAATAAGTAGTATACCAGGTGCTTCAGCGAAGACTATGTAATATTCAAAAATAATATTTTTGAGGTAAAAATACGCCTTTTGCAGCCTAGTATTACCAGTGTAGTCGGACGCTAGAAAACCGGTGAATCATCTCGAGTAGTAAGCTGGGTAACTAATTTTTAATCGTTAGCATTTTCACTATTAGAGTTAGGCGCCTAGTCGCAATTAAGTTTGATTCGGTTTATGGGACTTTAACGTCGCAAAGCGACTCAGGCTATGATAGACGCCGTGGTGAAGGGCTGCGGAAATTTCGACCACCTGGGGTTCTTTAACGTGCACTGACGTCGGACAGTTCACGGGCCTCTAGGATTTCGCCTCCATCGAAATTCGACCACCGCGGCCGGGAGCGAACCCACGTATTTCGAGTGGTGGTGGTGAAAAGCCTTTATTTAATGAAAGAGGTGAGGCTCTTTAAAGAGCCCCGCAATGGGTGGTGTCCTCATTCCGGGACCCCATTGGTCGAATCCGCCAGCTTAGCCCTCTTGACCAAAGCCTTTTGGGACTGAAGGTCCGAACAGCCAAGCAGGGCCGCCTCCCATTCCTCTCTGGTAGGGTTGGGGTGGGGGGAGAGAGCTGAGTTGCGCTGGCAAGCCGACACCATGTGGTAGGTGTCAGCCACCTCCCCACAGTGTTTGCACCTGCCAGTGAACGCGGGATCGAAGTGTTTTAGTACTGCCGGGCACAGCATTGTGTTCGTGAATAATCGGAGTAGAACGCGTTCGTTTGCTTTCCCCAGTCCCTTTGCAGGGGCCGGGTAGAGGCGATGCCTATCCTTATAATAGGATGTGATAGCTTTGAAGGAGAGTAAGTAGCTACCTTCAGGTTCCAGGTGCTCAGGAGCCAATGGGAACGCCCGGTGAATGAGTGCTCGGGCCGCCGCGTCTGCAGCTTCGTTTCCTGCTAGGCCCTGACGGCCCGGAGTCCAAACCAGGCAGCGGAGTGTAGGATCGGTATCCTTTCGAGTCAGCAGCCGAGCACCATAACCACTGAGCCACCGCGGCGGCGCAAGTAAGCTTGTGTAGCCTGTTGGTAGTAGGTATTAGCCATATCAGTTCTTATATTTATAGGAAAACGCGATTACCCTTGGCGCTATGACTCGACAAAATTTTGTTTTTTTTTCTCTAGTTACGTGCACTGGCGAGGTTCCTTTGCCGGCATGCTTTTCAAAAGCCCATGCATTTTGGCATGACGTGGCCAAAATTTCTTGTGCCACAGCGCCGAGGATAATCGTATTTTCGAAATTATAATAATTGGGGAAAGCAAATTTTTGGGGAAAGCAAATGGCGCAGTATGTCTCATATATCATTGGACACCTGAACCGCGCCGTAAGGGAAGGGATAAAGGAGGGAGTGAAAGAAGAAAGAGGTGCCGTAGTGGAGGGCTCCGGAATAATCTCGACCACCTGGGGATCGTTAACGTGCACTGACATCGCACAGCACATAAAAACGCAGCCGCCGCGGTCGGGTTCGAATTTTCGAAATTCCAGAAACTGATATGGGTATTACTAACGACCGGCTACAAATGTCTAATTGCAACCAGCTGCGTAACCTTGATAGTTAAAAAGTTAATTACCCGAAATTGATTAGGTAGCTTACTACTTCAGACGATTCACAGGTTTTCTAGCGGCCGCGAACACCGGTAACACTATGCTGCAAAAGCCATATTTTTTACAATTACTTAGTCTTCCCTAACACGTCTGGTACAAGTGTTTGAGGTAAGCGCGGCAGTAATGTTTTAAAATAGGTTTTTTTGAGAGCGCTGCGCTTCGCAGCGCCAGCGGGATAGAGGATCTGAAGTGCACTTTCTCCAACATTGCACTACTATCCTCTGCATGGTGTCATATGGAATAATGAGCCTGCCAAACCTGTCAAACTTCTGGCGGCTTAAGGATGAAGGCGCATTTGAATTGGGTACGAGTCCTCCGTCGAAGCACGGTGTCTGCAGTAGAAATATCGCCACTCCCGAGGACTGGGAAAAAGGTACTTTTGTGAGAAAGAGGGAATTTTAAACTCTCTTTTGAATGCAACATCTTTTCGTGCATTATGTAGCTAAGCTTGCCAAGATTTATGCACACATTCAAAGAGTTCTCGCAGTTAATTATTAAAGGTTTACTTACGCTATTACCTATCATTATCAACCTTCCTTTTTTATGTGTACTTTGCCTTTCCCAATTCTATATTTTTTCTTTACTGAACACCCAAACAAACACGCTCAAAAAAGAAGTTTTAATACTACTTTTGAGTGCTGAAGTTCGATCGAATTTCTGTTCGTTCTGCTTTGCCAGCAAGGATGTTTTCGGAGACGCTTATCTACCCAGGTAAAGGGTGCCAGGCAGATGCTTTGTAATCGTTTTAAATGTACACAAATTTTCGTCCAGCGAAATCCCTAACGTTACCAGTTGTTTTTTGCACACCAAAACTGCACTTTCGCCCCGGTTTTATCATTGCTTACAAAGTGCTCCACAGCACTGCTTTGCAACACCTTCGACTTGACTCCGGCACCATTTGCATTTTGTTTCCTTCTTAATGCGACCGGTTTTTCTCGCACTTACAAAGCCCACCTTCTTTCGAACCACATTTTCTTCTTTGTTCGTATGGATTACTTGTTTTGAGAATGAAACAAAAACCGCTGTAGTCCTCCGCAATATATTGCAGTTTATTCCGTGAACCACCCGAGTCCATGCGTCCTTCCAAGCCACACCTTGTCGATGGAAATTGCTCCAGCTCGCTAGCGCTGTCAAGCCTGCAATAAAGAAAGAAAGAAAGAAAGAAAGAAGGAAAAAGCACACCGTGAATTCATTTCACCCACATTTAAGTTCACCATACCTTATGTAATTGAAGCACAGAAAGTGTGCATGCGATCGTGTCGCCTTGTGCTCCTTTCGGCGCTCTGTGTGCAGCATAATTGCCAGAAATTGTAAGAAAAAACAACACGAGTTTTAATTCCGTTGTATCTCTCATGGAAACACTGTACATTCAATAAACGCCATATACGATTAACCGGACCCGAGGCGATCTCCCAGAGATATACCTCCGCTCTTTTCCAAATATCGCCCATATATATATATATATATATATATATATATATATATATATATATATATATATATATATATATATATATATATATATATATATATATATATATACTTATGAAGGGAGCTAACAGTCACCGAAACCAAGGTGCGTAGGGGAATGTTTTTTATGTGTTGTGCTTATCAGTGGGATATTATAGTACTTAGATTAATAAATCGCTTAAAGAAAATTAATTAATTAATTGGGTGTAAGGTTCACTTACACCCAATGAACATAAAATACCCACGAGAGCAGCAGATTGGACAGCCGTCGCCGTAGCACAGTTGGTAAGAGCACCGGACGCGATATTCGGAGGTCGTGGGTTCGGATCCCACCGGTGGCATGGTTGTTTTTTCTGCTGCTTTATAATTAATTTTCTTTAAGCGATTTATTAATCTAAGTACTATAATATCCCACTGATAAGCACATCACATAAAAAAAAACATTCCCCTATGCACCTTGGTTTCGGTGACTGTTAGCTCCCTTCATAAGTTTGTCAAACGGCCCCTCATTTCATTTAACTTATCTGCTATATATATATATATATATATATATATATATATATATATATATATATATATATATATATATATATATATATAACCAAAAATTGAAGAAACGTAACAGGATTTAATTCGCGACGTTTCGGCTGGAGGACCAGCCTTTTTTGAGTCGCGAATTAAAACGTCGTGAATTAAATCCTGTTATGTTTCTTCAATTTTTGGTGATTTTATATTATATTGACCAAATCGGCTGCCAGAAATCACTTTTGGTATATATATATATATATATATATATATATATATATATATATATATATATATATATATATATATATATATATATATATATATATATATATATATATATATATATATATATATATATATAGCTACCTTCCCGTCTTTCGCTTCATTGTGATCAAGACACCCGCAAGGGCGCCGAAATGCCAAACCTTTTTGTTTTTTTTTTCTACATTTTTATGAGTATGAATGGGTATGAATTTCCCTCACCAGACGGGATTCCGTCAAACCCTGGGCATCATCTCTTATTGGTTTGCACCGATTTCCAATTTTTCTTTTTCTTTCTTTGCCTTTACTCTTCCAGTCTGGCACCAGGGGGGGGGGGGGGGGGGGTAGAAGGCGGAGAGGACGTTGTGCTCATACAGTACTGGTGAGGATACTTTGACGTAGTGAGATGCAAAATCAACGACGTGCTACTTTATCAAGCGTTGAAATTCGTTTAAAGTAAATACACCAGAAATATACCAGAAATGTAGCACAAAAGATAGCAGAAATGTTCTTAAGGAAAATGAAGGCACCATTTAATTAGAATCACGTGATCAGAAAAGGTGGTTGTTGCCAGATCAGCACGGCCTGTATTGTATCGGCAGAGTAACGGCTGGCTATTAAGAGGCGTTACCGAAATGGCTGCCACCAAGGCTAACGAAAATAAGGATAGGGTGCGCGCATGGCAGTGTATAAAGTCGCTCTTTTCGCTGTAGAGTATGTGCATCAACTCTATGTCTGACACACGCGTTCGCAGGAAACATTAAAAAATGATGTAGGATGCGACAAACCCGTTTTATTTTTATTTTTTATGCATTGCTCGCTCTCACGTCAGTGTTTGCCAGAGACAGGAAAAAAAAAAAGTGAGGTTTAACGGTCATGTGTTTCGTACCACCTGCACGATGAACGCTGTCTTTTCAGCAGCTGTTTCGGACACCTCTTGGAGAGACGGCCGTTCAAACTAATATGCATTTACTATAGGTTCTGTAAAGAGCCTAATGACAGGTATAGACCGTCTATCGAAGGCCACAGAGAATCCATGCAGCGAGGAAAAAGGCAGAAACTGGGCACACATGCCAGGCTCTTCTACTATTTAGAGGTTGTTTTTTTTTGCACCTGGTTCTTTTCTTCCTTCTTTTTTTTTTGCGAAATTTATATTAGCGCTTAAAAACACGCAGTACGAAATATCACTTATCATCGCAATGTGCAAACTGTTTTAAAATTTCTCCTGCTTTGTTATTTGTTTCATGTTTTTTTGCCTTCGTTTACATTTCCTTTTACTTTTTTTTTGCTACCGACAGTGCGTGCTTAGACCTAATGACCGGTTGGTGTATACATTGCACTCACACGTGACGAATTATGTTCATGACCAGTGCAGTGCTTGCCTTTTTGAACTGCAGGCTCACCATAACCTAAGTGCATTACGACTCCTGTATAAGCTACCATTCAGCGAGAGGTGATGCTCCTATAGCCTGAAGTAACCGCAACAACTGAAATTAATTTCGCAGGTTGTGCCTACATCGTGGATTTAACGTTTCGTGCCAGGTTATGCACGCTCACTGTTTGACTGATTGCATAGCATGGAATCCGTTGCTCAATAGTCGACAATGATTGCATAAGCTGGCAATAAGTCCGGTGGCAGGTAACTGTTTTTCTCGGAACGTTCATGAATGAATCAGCGAGGTGATTCTGAACGAACGGTCGACATCGACCAAATATCTTGGCAGCGCATTGCTCGCATATCTACGCACTAAAATTTCGCAAACTTTCCCGACTTCCAGGTAATCATCGAATGCTAATTTTGCTCCATACTGGGAGCTGCAGCGGCACGGCTGCTATAGACGCCCTGCTTGAGGAAGACGATTTCAACGGGATTCTGTCTACCTGCTGGATAATTGTGACAAAGCCGCCTCCTCTTCCCTCCATGGCGACATTGCTGAGGGAAGTTTAATTCCCACGTACAGTATATTACCCGATCTATACGCACCTTCGTTTTCATTTCCAGGACTACGGCGGCCAGGGCTAAACGCGCAGTTTCTAGGTTATAAGCGACGCGTTTCTGTCACGGAGAACTTTCTGTTAGTCTTTTTGCGTGCCTGGTGGAGGTTTGCATGAATCTCTCGTTACAAATGGCGACACCTTGCTGCCAGTGCTCGGCAGAAAAGCCGCGGGGTGAAGTGGGGGGGGGGGTCGTTGTGGATTGGCGTTTAATGCCGGCTGAGCAGCGGCGGCAGTGGCACGTCACGTCCAAGGCAGGAGCCGCGTGCATGGGGCTTCGCGCGGGGTCCTCGGGCACGCCCTTTTCCCCTACTGCTACCCCGTGGTCGTTAGTGTGCTAGCCTAGGCCCTCGCTTTTATGATTACCCCCCCCCCCCCCTGTATTTCTCTCTCCCACATCCCATCCTCTCTTCTTCCATTGTACGATTGCGGCAGCGTGCGCGCACTCGCGCGACGGCTGCTTGTATTCGCAGCCTTAAACATAGAGCACTGACCAACGATTCGTGTGCACCGCCTGACGGCACGGCTCCTCGGCGACCTTGAAAACGCTCAGCGGCACACTATCTTTAACGCTCTCAGCGCGGGAGGTGCGGGCAACGTGAATGGCGCGCCGAAAATCCCGTGACCGTCCCCGATTTACTTTCCTTGTCTTTTCTTTCTCCTTCCTTTTTCGGTCCAAAGAAACGCGAGTCCTATCATTATTACCGCCGAACTCAAGCACGCGCGAGTTCTTCTCTGCCGGTGATCGAGGGACGGACGCTGCTCGCTTACGTGCGGAGAGACGATCAGCGCGAGAGGAGATTTCGGCGCGATGGCATGCATTGTCATGTTGCGAAACGCTCGCGCGGCGCTCGGAAGGCACGGGCGCCACACCCCGCATACGGTGCGCAGGCCGCGATCCCCCACTCCCGTCATGCCTCGTCAGTGCACGTGAGTGATCCGTGCGCGCAGGCCGGAGGAGTACAATAAAAGGAACACACCAAGGCTTAATCGCCAAGTATATGTGAAAAGAGTACTTTTTGTTCTTTCGTAAGTTACTTGCCTCAAGGAGCCTGGTCACTGCAATGCCTTGTCGAGTTCAATGGACACATGCAAAAAAAGTTGAGCTGAGGTTTAGCTAAAGTGGTAAGCCTGGATATCTCGAAGCGAAAAGCGTTTAGCAAGGCGCGCCTCTCGTGATTCTGGCGTTTCAGCCGCTTGTCTAGCCTTGCACTTTTCATATCTTCGCTGCTTTTGAGCCAACTCCCACGCTACCACTTCTGGGTCTTCTTCTCCTCCTTCCATGGCGAAAGGTCAGACGACGGAGGCAGCGCGCGGCGGTGACGACGGCCGCGGCAGCAGCGCCACCTGCGCTCCGCGTGACGTCAATCGGTTTCGCGCATGCGCAGCTGTGCCAAATCTGTAGTTGGCTCACGCGAAGCCCGGTGTTGACGAGCCTAGTGAAGCTTTTCGCTTTAAAAAAAATTGCTTTTTTTGAGTGAAAGTCCTGTGTTCTTTTTCATTTTGCTCGTAGCCGGACGCTAAGAAGTGTGCACTTCGATGCAGTCAGACGTGTTCAGCCGGCAGGATAGTTGCGAGAGAACGTGCAGGGCCCCTCACAGGTATACAAACAAGACAGACCAGGTGCTTATATATGACGAGGCGATGACTGACATCTCGAAAATGAAAACTGGTTTCATCGTGACGCGATCGGTGTCTAGAGCATTAGCCAATGGCATGCTACCATAATGCGGGAGCTTAGACGGAGGAACTATTAATGGTGTTTACCTGTGTTTCGTATTGTTTCTTTTTGATCGATCATTGTTTACAGAGATAACAAGAAAGGTATTGAAGAAATCCTGTACAGCGCTCCAGTCACGGTAAATCGACGTTATTATCATGCTGTCAATCATATCCGCATCCATGTTTAGAGCGTCGTTTAGCAACCGCAGCTAAAAAAAGAATTTTCAAGCGTCAACTGCTTACTAACAATAACTTATTCATTTACGAAAGTAACAGTGATCAGAAAGGTTGCGACAGCTATCGTGTTACAGTTTCAGTCTGTTAGGCTAATCGCAGTTCAGCTTAGGGTTTTTAAAACCGGAAGAGCGCAATGGATTATAAGAAGCAGATCTACGCAATATAACCATTACTGGTGCGTGAATTATTATTAACGAAACCTTATTTAAATTATAATAGTAATGACGAATAAGCCAACGAGAAATAACCTACAAGCTGTTGCGACCATTCTTGAGGCCAGTAATTTTCGGATATGGTTCTAAGCATAAGCTAAGTTGCTTGACAGGCGAATGAATGTATAAACTTGTGCACATAGTTAAGTTGGGTCCAGTTTGGATGAAATGACTTGCAATCTCGGTGGTATATATGGTCATATATATTCCATATGTGGTATATAAATTACAATTCATATACGGAATATATCACCTAAACATTGCGTGAGCTCATTTCGAGACAACAGACCAGAGGTACGATTAGGCCTTCATTGATCGAGCACACTTAAGTGAAATATTAGATGATGAGAACTGTAAGAAAATCACTGCCGACAGTTGTTGGAACTGCAGACAAAAGCAAACGCTTCATGATTAATCCAAGATTGGACTGTCAACCTCGTTGCTCGCTTTGCCAAATTCAAAGTGACCTAAACGTCGGCTTTGTAATCGAAGCTGGAACGTGGACACATTGCTGGCCGTCGTCAAAAGATCGCAGCTTCGGTGCTTTTCGAATTTTCTTCGAAACCTAAACGGCAGACAAAATGCTACTTGGGAAAATAGTTTACAGTCCTGAGTGCAATTTTCTACTACGGGAAACGATTAAAAGATGTACGACAAAAACGCTGACGCTGGTCTTACCACAAGAACTGTGCGTTGTACTCTGAACAGAACAAATGTCCTCGGGAGGACGTTTTGGCTAGAAGATAGCCATTTCAACATGCGACGATTACTTCAAATCATTTCCAGTGAGCAACTAAACACAAGTAAAGGAGCGCAAAATGTTGAAAAAAAAAAAGAGGCTCGCGAGGACAGTGCAACTTCACTAAAACATAATGACTTTGCTATGGTGCTAACGAGTATTGAGTTATTCAGCAGGCCTTTGTTTGCACGCGCTAGTAATTTATTGTGAATGAACGACAGGAATGCTGGCAACGTTTCTGTTACACCTCCGAGTTTCTGACTCGTTCTTAACTAATCTTTAATCCTTAAAGAGGAAAATGATCTCTCGGCTACAGTTCACTTACCCCGTGGGAGGCTCTGCCACTGTGGGAAAACTGTACAGCTACAAATATACAAGGTGAACTCATACCGACGGTTGTCCTTTTCATAGTTTCGTTTTGCTCACGGTGTTAGAATAAGGTGGTTTTGCTGACCAGGACACGGTTCACCTAATTCATGACCCTATTTGAATACACCAGTCTACTTGATTTAGTGCTCGATTTGCTTTTCGCGTCTGTGAGCAAGAAAGTATGCCGAGTCCCTCGGATACAACCGTGATGGATATGCGACCGCGCTGCAATGGTAGTGCAGGAAAATGTTCGGCTTCTTTTCTCCCATGGTTCTAGTCTTCCAAATTTAACCCTACTGCGCGCCCTGAACCAGTAGATAAGGAAGAGAACAAGCTCGCCAATCGTATGTGCATACGAATTTAGATCCAAAGATGTGCGTGCCAAAAACAAACGTCCCGATTCTCGTTGTTGCTGTTGCGCCTTTCTCGTCCAATTCCCAATAACGTTCGAAAACTTTCCGTTGTTTCAGCCTCTTGGACGCAGCACCCGCCTCCTCTTCTCCGGGCTTCCTTCCGCCTTCGGAAAACGCACGCGGCCCCGTTCCTGCAGCCGTGCACGGACAAATGGCGTGCTCCTCCGTCGGACCCCTCGCAGGAGGCCGCCTCCGCCGACGCTTCCTGGAATGGGAGGGGTGAAAACCGCAACGGTCCGCACGGAGGCTTCCCCGCTTCACGAGGAAGGGAGGAAGCTTTTAACCCGTTCGCACCGCGCCAACGCCCCCCCTTTCCGTCTGTGTATGCTGCCGCCCTTCACCGCCGCTCGCTGCGCGTACTCCCGAAGCACTGGGCCGCCTCTTCTCTGCTCGTTTCAGCGAAGTGCCGGTGGAGCCCGGCGTCCGCGCGCCTGCTGTGCTCACGTTTTCCCCTTCCTTCTCCCTCACTTTTCGTCCATTCCTTTCTTCTTTCATTCCTGTTTTCTTTTCTCTTCTTCTTCGTCTTTCATTTGCCAGTCGCGCTGCCTCTGCTTCCTCCGTGGGAGCGGTTGAGTCTCGCATGTGCTGTAGTAGTTGTCTTCGCGGCGCGCGTGCTCAATGTGCTCGTTTTCTCATTTTCGCTTTTTTTTTTTTTCAGGAGCGAAGAAAGCCCAGAGTCGCCCATCTGCGTGCCGCCGCCGCCGACGGTCACCTGACGGAGAAGGAAACGAAGGCGATTCATCGAATCCTTTCTTTGTTCTTTTTTTTCTCCTTTGCGCGCCCACGCTGAGAGCTGAAAAAGCAGTGCTCTCGCACTCTCGCTGTCGGGGGTTAAACGTTTTCACGCAGCCCCGGTCAATGCTTTTTCGGACAGTGCATTAAAAGAAAACTACAAAGCGCGCAGCGCACAGCGGCACGGCAGCTCTTTTCCGCGTTTGTTGGAAAGCAAAAACTGCCGCGTCGACGATGATGACCGGCAGCAGGCATGGCTGTATCGGGTTCCTTCCTCTCCACTCTCGCGGCGTCTCAGCTCAAAGCGAGGAATATGGAAGCCGTGGTGGACGATGGTCAAAATGGCAATTATGGCCACTACACGGGGCGCTTGACGATGACCTTCTCAGAGGGGGGGAGGCCCAGTCGCCTTCTTTTTTCGTCGACCCGACCTCTTGACATGCTCGTTAGGCACTGCACTGGCATCTTAATCTATGTCTCGCTTTCTGGAAAATGCGTTTTTAGCCGAAGCAGAAAAAACGGCTAGAAAAATTTGAAGACGCTCGAGGGTGGAGGGTGAGTTGCTCCTTTCCAGAGCGTTATGGTTTCGGGGTCGGTGCGGGCCTTGCCTGGCCGACCCGGGCAGTGTCTTGTAAACGCTTCTGAACGAACCAGTGCCCCTCGGCGGCGCGCTCTTCTGATCTGGCCGAAGACGGACGAGAAAGGTGAGCGTCTTCGTGGCCGTTTCTCGCATATCGCAGGTTTTCTGACGCGAGGCGTTTCACCGGCTTCGAAGCGGTGGACGCTTCCTCCAGGCGTGTTAGAATGCGAACGGCGTGTTGCGGACACGATGACGTCACTACTTCACGGCGTGGAAGTCATCACATATTTGAAGATACGGGTGAAGCATCCCCCTTGAAAACGTTCCAGTTAACCTACCTTAAAAGAACTTGCTTCCTTCATTTGCACTTGTCTTCTGCGCCGTTGTGCGTCGTAATCGGATGGTTTGCCATTCGAACGCTTTCTATAACCCGGCTGTATGTGTTTTCTTTGAATTAGACGCATGAACGCTGTGACATTAGACACTTATAGATTAGGGTTACATTATCGGTTGGGGGCATAGGACAATAGCGAGGCGCCATTGCGCAGGCGCAGGACAATAATGCCTATCCGGCTACTGTCCTGCCCATGCGCACTGCCCCCCCCCCCCCCCCCCTCGCCATCCCCTAGGCCCCTGACCGATACGGTCACCCAATTCTAAATGTACCTATTAGCTGAGCCCATGATTACATCTTCTGGGTGCTCAAAAACACGGTCGCTCATTCAGGCGCCGCTGTAGCAGTGAAGGCAATTCAGACAGCTTTTAGGACAACTGTGCAGCTTTTACTTTTCCTGTATCAACTTCGCGTGTTGAATGAATAGCTATGCCATAATAAGGTAGTGCAAGCTGCTGTTACTTCACGCTGGTAGGATATTCGGTTTAATTTCCCAAATGGGGCATGCGCAGAATGGTTCATAGCTATACAGCACAGCATAAAACAACACGAAACTTCATATAACTTCAGTCGGAGTGCGCAATATTAGTCCCAGGTGAAAAACTTCGCAGTGTAGATCGGTGGGGGGGGGGAGGGCACTTGTAAAAGCCATTGCGGTGCATTAACAAAACGTTTGCTGTGCATTTGCACCAAGTCGTGCGGATCTGGAATATTGCATGCCTCCCAGGTTCTTCCGATTGTGCATGAGGCGAAATCTGGCATATAACCTACGTTTCCCAGGGAAAAAATTGCCGCTGACAGAAGGGTGGCCGTACCCCGTATCAAAATTACCGCGTTTTCCCACAGCGAACTCTTGCAGGAACGTACATGATAACATCGGCTTTCCGTATGATCGCCACCGAACCGAGACAAAAATTCGTGCGACGATGGCGAGGACATCTGTGGAGTGGTGCACGAATCATACACGAAATCGCGCGCGAGCTGAAACACCGACGTGCCCGAACCTGACGCGACGGCGCTGGAAGAGTCTGGCAACAGCCGTTGCTAGGGGCAACACGGGCGCTCTGCTCCGGGTTCGCTTTGCACGCTTTCTACCAAGGCCGCTTTTTGCGGAAACTAAGTCTACTTAATGAACTGACTGTGGCAGTTAGTTTTCGTACCGGTTGGGCGAAGTGGTCGGCGGCCTTTGGATTTGTAACAAGGTGAAATGAATGTCCGTTCTACCGTACATGCGTCTTCGCGCCGTGTTCCACGCACAGAGAAAACACAGTTCTGTATTTCTGTTTTGCCTGCTGTACGGGGTTTATTATTGCGTAAGGCAAGTTGCTCGTGTACACGGAAATGTGCTTGAACTAAAGCCAAGCAGTTTCAGTCATCGCTGCAAAAGCGGAAAAATGACGATTGCTTCGAAGCAAACATCGCCCAGCTTTGCATGCGAGCGCCATCTGTTGTCGCCGGCCCTCAACGTGTGTCGCGAGGGGATAAGACTTTTTTTAGGGCCCGTTGTTTTGATTCAGTTTGTTCGGCCTTGCGCGCGCGCTGGCACACTCTTCACTGTGATTTAGACAGCGACCTCGTCCACGAATGCACGAAATCCGGTTTCTGAAAAGCATGTTTATGTCCGCCGTGAGCTGCCAGCGCAGAAGAAGCACGAGTCGGCGATGTCTCCGGCGTTTGTTTGCACCGGCAGCGATCGGTAAAAAAGCAACTTTGGCAAGGTTATCGCAATTTGCTCCGCGGTATTTGCGTTGCGGTTGCATTTAAGTCGCTTCGATTGATTTCTCGATACTTTTTGTTTTCTTTTCATCCTTCGTGGGTCACGTACATTCACCTCGAAGCATTACCCTTTTCGGCCAGTCGAAAGGTGTGGAGAGCGAGTTTCAAATGCTGCGAGTTTATCAAGTGGTGACGGCATAGATCGCATGGAGGGGAAATCTTGACGACATATATAATTGACAACCTGTCATGGTGTCTCAGTGCTTATGACGTTCGACTGCTGAAGCCAAGGTCGCGTGGTCGATCCCAAACGCGGCTGCATCTCTGTGCAGGAGAAATGCAAAGCGCTTGTGTACTGAGATCTCGCTTCACGATTAGAACCTCAAGCAGTCTAAACCAATTAGTAACGTTCATTATATCCAGGAGAAGCTGGATATTGAGGGTAGCTCCGGTACGCAGAACTCAATCAAGCGCTCAATTATATCTTTAATAATCATTTTGATCTGCAGTGCAAGCGCGCAGCCTAATACCGAATTTATGGCGTCATGTGGTCATTCATTCACCCCATAGCTGCGATCTTCCCCTTAAAACTGTCTTAATCTGGGCATCAACTTGGCTACTAATCAGTATCACGCAGTTAAAAAATAACTGGCAAATGGAAGAATATATCGCGCTCGAAAACCTATATGCATTTCACCTTTGCCGAACAAGCTTTCAGGACTGGCTGCGTTTCACCATTCTCCTAGTTGCTTCTAGCTTCAGCTTCAAGCTTCAACTAGCTCGAAGCTAGTTGCTTCTCTTTTTAGATAAAAAGAAAGAGTACTATGCCCACTTCTTTCTATTCGGTATTGCAGCTGTTCACACCAAGGGAACAAAGGGATTTTGCTTCAGTCAGGTGAGGGCATGCGCGACGACATATTTGTGTTGTATGGCTACACGCCTTAACAGGCTTGTTGTGGACAGGTAAGAAATTCGTGATGCTTGCTTTCTGAAGCCGTTGTATCCTATAGTTAAGTTATGTATAAAGTTGCATTATCACTCTTACACGTATTTTCAGTAAAATGCGAAGAAGCACGTGTGATGGCCCGAAAATCACATTTTAGCAGCGCCAAGCATGTTTTAACAAACTCGCATTTATATAGCCCGGTAGGTCTTGCGTATTTTTTTTTTTTTTGACAGTGATGCATCTTTCCCTATCAGCTGTTTGTCTCTTATAAATATGTCTACATATTTCTTGAAAAACCACCATAACGCCTCAGCAACGGTAAAATTATTTACTTCAATGCGCACAATAATCAATCTAAAGTAGCGCAGCACATAAGATTTTTCCCTTGTTTTCGCGCAAGGTTAGAGGCTGCCTATAGAAGTTTTCAGTGTTTATGGGGGATTTAACGTCCCAAAGCGACTCAGGCTATGAGGGACGCAGTAGTGAAGGGCTCCGGAGATTTCGATCTCCTGGGGTTCTTTTACGTGCACTGACATCGCACAGTACACGGGCCTCTAGAATTTCGCCTCCATCGAAATTCGACCGCCGTGGCCGGGATCGAACCCGCGTCTTTCGGGCCGGCAGCCGAGCGCCATAACCACTCAGCCACCGCGGCGGCTGGCTACAGAAGTACTTTTTCACGGGCTAGTTTCTTCACGACCTTTGGAATAAGTGTACACTTAATTGACGCAGGCAGAGACGACGGGAGATGTGCGCAACTTCCAACTTCAATGACGACACATGAAGCTGATGTCCTTTCTCTGCCTACGTCAATTAAGCGCACGCTTATTTCATAGAGAAGGGAAGTGTTAGAGAAATTATGGCATGCTTCCCCTCTTCAATTCCAAAGTTGCGCCCTGTCCATGTTTGTTGGAAGGGCTTTCTGCCTTCGATATTCGGAAGCACGTGTGAAGATACGAGCGATAAGGGCACTGAGTTTCCCTGTGTGTGCTCTCGAACTAAAACAAAACTCTGCCTCCAAAAGTTCGTGCTGCTGTAACCTTTGGTTTCGGTAGTGCCGCGGTATATAGTTCATGATGTCGTTAAAGACTGAGTGCGGGAATCAAGAGCGCATGTGACTCGACAGGAAATTAGGGGAAAAGAAATGAGGAAGCTAACATGCGTATAGTAGGCAGTTAGACACACTTGCCGCGCCCGAGCAGCGACTGAAAATCGAGCCCCTCTGAAGCTATCTCCGCGAACCCTAATCCTATAGTTTGCTCCGAGGTAAATGCCAGGGCGAAAAATTATCTATACTATCTGATGGCGGTCTCTATACATGAATCCCTTACATCCTCGACGGACATCACGTTTTTGACCGCTGCCAAGCAATTTGGGGCGAACGCTCCCCGCAATTCGCCTTGTTTATCTCTAAACAACGCTTTTCGCCTCTAAGACCTGATATATTTGCGGAGAAGTGCAGGTGTACTGCACGGATGTACATCAGTGTTGCAGGCGGATAGCTGACCACTGTACTTGTGCTGTGCTTCCCACGAGGCTCGCCGGGGCGGTAGTTGTTGAACCTATAGTTATACCGTTACCGGCGGGAGAAAAACTCCGGTAAAATTTCGTACCAGCCCAGGCAGTAATGTTTTTCCGCGCCAAAATGTGTCGTAGGTATTCAGTGAAGGTTCAGGGGTGTTTTAGAGCTTATTCCTGAGTTCGTGTCTTCACAGAAACGCACGCTTCGAATTAGTTCAGAGGGAGAAAATATTCTGAGAACAAGCCCAAATTCATATGCCATACGTCAAATGCATCAGTGTGATATTAGACACTAGGTTCTCAGCAAGAAAACCGCTAGCCCGTGTGCACGTTTCTATGTATACAGTAAGACAGCTATATCTTGCTCTATACATAGGATTTTACACAGGATTTTTTTTTTTTTTCTGGAGAAGGCCGAGGTGCTTACTTGCATTGAGCGATGGAGGGGGTGGGAATTCATTTCCTACAAGAAGACTGGGAAGAAAGCTGAGTGAAGGGGGAGGGGGAAGACCCAGGGCCCCTCTAGCCACCCCTGCTTGGATAGGTGCCTTACGTATGTACTGACCGCGCCTTTCCAACTAGCTGAAGATGGTGTCGCGTATTATCGGTTTCATTGAAAGCAGTAAGACATGACTTGAGCGTTAGCGCTCGACGTAACAACTAAGAACGGAATTCCGGTTCAGGTGTTAAAGGGAAAATGTATGTATTGGCAGGAAAGCGTTGGATTAACCAGTATGCTGAACATTACCACGATGTGAAATGAGTGAGAAGTGGGTGACGTTAGCAAGACGCGCCTTTCTCCGCGCTGATTAGTTCGTCCTCAAACAAAGCGCATACAGAAGCACGGTCTAAGCTATGGTATACTTGAAGGGACTGTCACGGCGCTTCACCTCCGGTTTGTGATTCTTGCGGCATATATCTCTGCATGTTTGGTTTGACCAACTCTGCCGTTTCCGCAAGAAAGGGTAGGCGTACACCCGACCAATTCTTTCACAGCATCGCAACAGTGTCGTACGAACGGCCGTATAGCGCGCTGCGACAAAGCGGAGTGGCAAAACATTATGAAAGCGGCAAGCACTTTACACGCATGTGCGTATTCTCTGCAAGACTCGCTGCACGCTGGCTGCCTCTTAGATCCGTTGCTAAGCGGTTCCTCTGTTGTGACGTTTTGCTTTGGGATACTAACTCTTTATAACAGATCAGATCTATATCGTGACCTGCGGTTTGAAATATGAACCTGAGCCGGTTATAACAAGCATCATGATTTTTCACTACGAAGGTGAACCATCTTCTCTCGGGCGGAACAAAATCAGGAAGCGAAAAATGTTTATAATCTACATGCCGATTTTGCAGCTATCGATCGAACGAGTCGAACGATCATGCCATGGATGTGGAAGACCTCATGATCTAGTTTACGACTTTATCGAAAACACAAATGCCTGGTTTCGACACCACCATTGATGGTTGAAAGTGCTGAGAGAGAATTTTCGTGCCTAAACGAGATAAGAAGCCTTTTCTTGTTTTTGCTGGCAACTAGATGCTATAATATGTGATGAATTTTCTAATAACGTGTTGCCTGGTAATTCGGCGGCGAGTTTCCTGGTAGAGTCTTAGTTTGTGGCTTAAGAAAGTAAGGGAAACAAACATTATTTGTGTGTTTGTGTGTTCCTTCTTTAGAATGATGCGAGACACACTATAGGTAACATGGACCTCCAAGTGGAATTAGCCTAAGATCGGTAAATAATTTACAATTCAATTTCTTCTCTCATGTTGTTTCGGTTTCAAGAGCTGAACACTGGGTATGACGCCACAGAGGACGTCATATAAGCCTTACAAAAGCGATGTAATAGCTGCTTGTTTATTTGTGATCTTATGCTGTCTCTTGAGGCAGGCTGACGTATAAGAGTTAGAATAATAGAAAACGACGAAGCGGTGATTGCGTCGCAGTTTTTCTATGCTTCACTTGACCTCAACTTTCTCAACTCCCATGTGATTACTCTCATGTGATTGCAATGTTACTTTTAAGGAGAGGAAATGCACGGATCGATATGTTTAACCTACATAAGTAAAAGGCACACGGAACTCGATCTTCCTGCAGTGCCGATAAAGTATCGTAATTTTTCAGGTGCATTTAAATGGCGTCAACCAATCTTTTATTATGAATTATTCTTGAGAGTTCTGGTATCTGGCATTACTTTGTGCGAAAAAAAAATATTTCCATTTTTTTTTATAGCATCTGTAAGGACTTTGAAGTCATGTCGCTCCTCTGCATATGTCGCTTATGGATCGCTGTATCTACGAAACTATGCTCCTCATAGTGGTTAATGAAATCAGTATTACTAGGTTCAGCTCACTGGTGCACTCAGTTTTCATTCCACGCCTGGTTACGACTGCAGGTATACTAACAAGTTTCCAGAAAAATCACTTCATGTAGTAGTTCCGTAATACTAGCCAAAATATTTCACGAATCTCTAGACAAAAATGTTCTACCGAAGAGTTAAAAATAGTCACGATGGAAAACTGCTTTTCATCTGCAAACCTGGCAACAAACCAGCTCCCGAGGTTGAGCTGGGTGTTAGCCACTGGTGGGGATATAATCTCGCATTTTTCACTACTCACACCTTATACAATGGATTAATATCGCAATTCGGGGCACTGTTGTTGTGTCTCCACAGTTCTCTCTGAACACTCCTTTGAGCTCCTGCAGAATAGTCCATAACAAAGACAGCCTGACTATGCTCAAGCGCTAGCAACACTTGCGACAGAAGCAGGGCATTACATTTTATACAAATAACAAGGAGAACGCACATAGTTTACACAAACAAAAAGGAGCGCTTTTCAAGAACAAACAGTTATACATTAATTAGTATCAATTTTAATGATTTGAACATTAAGCTTGGTCCTTTAAAATAAAAACAGTGCGACTAAAGGAATAAACTCACCTGACAAGACGAGGCAGTACCGTCTACTATACAGAAAAAAAAAAGTCGCTATACTGTCGTGGTTAAATGAGAAAACAGAATGATGTAGTCTATGGAACTATGAATGATCTATAGTACTATTTATACTGTTAAGGATATACCCTTCACGGTTAACAAATAGCGCAGAAAGTTATCAAAATATCTCAAAGTAAATATTGTAACGAAGACAGGACCGGCATAGATCACAGTCTCAGCGAAGTCCAGCGCACAGCAGGGAACTCACAAGATGGCTGTCCGAACCACACACACACTTCGTCTTTGTCCACCGGCACACGCACACTTCGTCTTCATCGTCGGCGCGCTCCCATGAGCACGCGCCATTACCCCCCTCCATCAAGGCGGCGGCCCGACGCCGGAAACGAACACGGACAGCAAAGGTAATGTTCGGTATAGACGGCGGACGGCAGAGAATACAGAGAGCTGTTAAGCTGGTAAAGCGGCGGGTTGCAGCCTGTCATGGTAGGGCTTCATGCGCACCACGTGGACAGTCTCGGTCGGATGGCGCCGACGTGGTGAGGAGGTCGTGTCCCGCGGAAAAACTTCGTATGTGACATCACTTATACGACGAACCACCTCGTACGGACCGAAGTAGCGTCGGAGGAGCTTTTCGGAGAGTCCGCGGCGGCGCACAGGTGTCCATACCCATACAGAGTCGCCGGGCTCGTACCGAACGCATCGGTGTCGGAGGTTGTAGCGACCAGCGTCGAGTTGTTGTTGATGTCGAATCCGGCACCTGGCGAGTTGGCGGGCTTCTTCAGCCCGCTGGACGAATGTGTCAACGTCAGCGTAGGGGCCGATGTCTCCGTCGTTGTGAGCAGCGGGTAGCATAGCATCCAGCATGGTAGTGACACACCGTCCGTAGACCAGCTGGAAAGGTGTAAGACGGGTAGTCTCCTGTTCTGCCGTATTGTAGGCGAAGGTTGCATAAGGAAGAACTTCGTCCCACGTACGATGCTCAACGTCGACATACATAGCAAGCATATCTGCAAGCGTCCGGTTGAGGCGTTCAGTCAAGCCGTCTGTTTGGGGATGATAGGCTGTTGTCTTCCGGTGACTGGTGTGGGTGAGTTCGAAGAGAGATTGCATTAATGCCGCCGTAAAGGCGGTTCCACGGTCCGTGATGACGACTGATGGTGCACCGTGACGCAAGACGATTGATGTCATAAAAAACTGAGCCACTTCTGCAGCACTAGCGTGGGGGAGCGCCTGTGTCTCGGCGTACCGCGTTAAGTAGTCCGTCACCACAACAATCCATTTGTTCCCAGAGGAAGACAATAGGAATGGGCCCAGCAAGTCCATGCCCACTTGTTGGAAAGGTGTTGTAGGCGGTGGGATGGGCTGGAGAAGCCCTGCGGGTTTAACTGGTGGTGTCTTTCGTCGCTGGCAGTCACGGCAGGTCCTCACATATTGCTGGACTGATGAGAGCAACTTTGGCCAGTAATACTTCGCACGAATGCGGGCATACGTCCGCGTAACACCCAAATGGCCAGCCGATGGCTCGTCGTGGCAGGCGTGCAAGATTTCTGGACGGAGTTCGGATGGCACAACCAGAAGAAAGGTTTCCGTGTTATGGGCGAAGTTCCTCTTGTAAAGGACGCCATCTCGGAGACTGTAGGAACCCAAACCTCGAACGAAAAGCCGCGGAACAGCGACGTTAAGGCCCTCCAGATGCTCGATGAGCGGACGCAACTCTGAGTCAGCCCGTTGACGCCGGGCCATATCGGACGACGTGACGAGAGCAAAAAACGGGAAGTCGTCCTCCGTTTCGGCCGGAGCAACGTCGGCAGGTGCACGTGACAAGCAATCGGCGTCATTGTGCTTACGGCCGGACTTGTACACTACCGTGATGTCGTATTCCTGGAGGCGAAGGCTCCATCTCGCAAGCCGTCCCGAAGGGTCTTTGAGATTGGCTAGCCAGCATAACGAATGATGGTCACTGACAGCTCGAAACGGGCGACCATAGAGATATGGTCGGAACTTGCTAATCGCCCACACTACCGCAAGGCATTCCTTCTCTGTGGTAGAGTAGTTTGCCTCTGCTTTCGAGAGGGAGCGGCTGGCGTACGCTATGACTTTCTCGTTGCCATCCTGCCACTGAACGAGAATAGCGCCGAGACCAACATTGCTGGCGTCAGTATGAATTTCAGTGGCAGCTCGTTCATCAAAATGGGCGAGTATTGGGACAGTTTGTAGGCGGCTGCGTAGCTCGTTGAAGGCAGATTCCTGATGATCATGCCACACAAAAGATACATTGTCTCTAGTAAGCATTGTAAGGGGCTCGGCAATTGTGGAAAAGTTTTCAACGAAACGTCTGTAATAGGCACAGAGGCCCAGAAACCTACGAACGGACTTTTTGTCGGTTGGGCGCGGGAATTGTGCCACAGCGGCAGTCTTCTCCGGGTCAGGACGGACTCCGTCAGCGCTTATCACGTGACCAAGAAAACTGAGCTCTTCGAAACCAAAGTGACACTTTTGTGGCTTTATCGTCAACTGTGCCGAACGGAGCGCCTGTAACACCATTCGCAGCCGGTTGAGGTGTTCCTCGAAGCTAGGAGCAAAAATGACAACATCATCAAGGTACACTAGGCATGTCTGCCATTTCAGCCCAGAAAGAACGGTGTCCATCATGCGTTGGAAGGTTGCTGGCGCAGAACAGAGTCCAAAGGGAAGCACTTTGAATTCATAAAGGCCGTCAGGTGTCACGAACGCTGTCTTCTCTCTGTCCCTTTCGTCCACTTCGATCTGCCAGTAGCCATTCTTAAGGTCGAGTGAAGAAAAATATTTAGCGTCACGCAGTCGATCCAAGGCGTCGTCGATACGTGGAAGGGGGTAAACGTCACGTTTCGTGACACGATTCAACTTCCGATAATCGACGCAGAATCGCAAGGTGTTATCTTTTTTCTTCACCAATACCACAGGCGAAGCCCAGGGGCTCGTGGACGGCTGGACTACGTCGTCTGCAAGCATTTCTTGCACTTGGGATCGTATAGCCTCCCGTTCCACCGGCGACACTCTGTACGGGTGTTGGGATATGGGGCTAGTCTCCTCGTTGACGATGATGCGGTGTTTGGCTACCGGGGTGCGCCCTACCTTTGATGTCGTGGCGAAGCACTCTGCGAAATCGTGAAGGAGCTCTAACAAGCGCTGCTTCTGACCCACCGACAAGCCGGGATTAATGTCCACAGTAGACAGAACGGTTGCTGCATCGCGTCCGTCCGGCGACGGTAGCTCCAGAGCACATATTTCTGCGGGCTCAACGAAGTCGGTAACGTATGCGATGGCCGTTCCTTTCGCAATAGGCTGGAACTCTGTTCCGAAGTTGGTGATCAAGAGTGTCGCAGAGCGATCCCGTAAGCGAACAAGCCCTCTTGCAGCGCAGATTCCTTTCTCGAGTAGAAGGCTGACGTTTCTCTCTGCCATAACGTCTCGATCACCGGGCGAGTCACTTTGCACGGGGACCATCATGCTGCACCGCGGAGGCACCGTCACGTCATCAGCAGCAATACGCAGGGCGGGTATCCTGGAGTCGTCTGGGTCGGCTATTTCAATTGCTTGCGTCGGCGAAAACGTCACGCGCGGCTCTTGTAAATTGATAACGGCGCCGTTAGCTTGTAAAAAGTCCAGGCCGAGAATGACATCGCGCGAACAGTGAGGTAGGACAACAAAGTCACAAACGTAAATAAATCCGTCGATTGTAACTCTCCCCGTACACCGGCCAACAGGGGTAATTAGGTGCCCACCAGCTGTGCGAATCTGAGGCCCAGTCCACGCGGTTAAAGCTTTCCTCAGTTCTTTTGCTAGCTCGTTGCTCATAACCGAATAGTCCGCTCCCGTATCAACCAATGCCGTAACCGCTAAATCGTCGATATCGACCGGTAAGTTCGAAGCTGCACATCCTTTGTGATCGTCACGTGTCCTCGTATGATAGCCGTCGTCTGGTCGGGAACGCGATGGAGGATGTTCGGCTGTTCGCTCGTCAGCGGCCTTACCTCCGCAGGCCGCTGGGTCTAGTTTCCCCGGCGAGGACTCGGTGAGCGGCTGAAACGGCTTGTCGAAGGGCGGGGACTCGGCGAACGATAGCGGGTAGAGGTTGGTGGGCGGTAGTCAGGGCGAGGGAAATCAGCGTGAGTGTGATCCCGGCGCGTTGACAGGTGCTCCTCAATTTCGCGGGACCTTTCGCCATTGGGCGGACAGGGAACTCGCGGATGAAATCCGCGAATTCCAGCTCGACGATAAGGGCACCACCGCAAGATATGGCCAGCCTCACCGCAGTGGTAGCAAAGGGGCCGCTGGTCAGGTGCCCGCCACACGTCCGTCTTCCGCAGCCTGGCTTCGGGCAACACAGGGACAGGCGGGGGCCGCGGCTGGAAAGCAGATGCAGATGGGCTGGTGCTCCAAGGGGCGAGGTCCCAGTTCTGTCGGAGTACCGACGCGTACGTCTGGCGCGGGGGCGTCGGTGTAAGGGCAGCAGGGGCAACAGGTTCAGGAACCACCTGCTGCACTTCCTCTCGGATAATTTGTGCTAACGATGGACACTGCGGCTGAGACTGGGCAGAGAGGCGCATTTTGTGCAGCTCTTCTTTGACGATAGATCGAACCAATATTCAGACAGTTGCAAGAAAACGGAATATGAAGAAATAAACTGACAACTGATGGACCGACACAGCCTTAAACATACACAAGCGAGAGGCGTGGGTGCTTAACAAAACCCAATAGTAATGGCTATATATCACCCAGAAAACAGATAGAAAGAAAACAGATAGAGAGAACAGTGAATAATGTCAATTAAGGCTGAAAAATAATGTCAATGACAAATAATGTCAGTTAAATAGCTGTATGCCATAATTTGCTCTAGTAAAAGGCTAGAATCAGTGCTGTCTAAACTTATAATAAGCTTCATGCTTAGAAAAGGCAAAAGAAAATTTACGGTTTGTTTTCGCCAGAAGATTTCAAAAAGCCGCTGGTAAAACAATCCTTGAATTTAATCAATTCTCAGTACACCATCTTTTTCAAAGCACGAACCCAGATGGTCGTAGCTTGGTAAGTAATAATTTGGTTACAATATATAGTTATAATTTTAGCAAACCTTATGTAGTTCTTACCTCAAGCTGTCGAACAGCTTAATATATTTCCTTGATTTTCTATCACATCAATGCTTATTTGCTTGGAGGGAAACCACCCTTACTGATGTCAATAGAATACATGTACGCCAAAATTAATCCATTCGTCACACTGCACGGGCCGATCCGAGAGCTCGCACAAGTGAATTCTTTGTTAGGTTTAAATTAACAAATGTACATAATCTGTATTTATATATTTTGACAAAAAGATACAAGCACGAACTTAGCAACAGCCAGATAGACTTACTATCCATAGCCTAACTATATAGGAAAGTTAACATACCGACGCGACTCACGTTTCTGAGAACATTGGAAAGATTGAAAGACCAGATTTCGCGAACTGCAGTCAACAAATGTTTCGTCGTTATTTGCCAGTTTCATTAAACAAATTTCAACAGAACCCAATTGACACTCGAATTTTAAGTTTTCGTGTTTGAACAGGGAACAAACAGCCAGTTGAACCAACTGTTACGCCAAATCATAATTTACTATTGCCCTGTAAAAGCGATTGCCATAATGCCATGTGTATGTGTTCACCACGTGCTTCCAATTTTACTGTGAATGCATTGACTGTTCCTCGTCTTTCTTTTTCACACTTTTTATATTTATTCGGTTTTTACTTTGTTTCCTGGAGTTCAGAGAATTATAAAATGCGCAAGACAACCTTCTGAAACTTAGCTTCGTATTTCGCTTTG
The DNA here is from genome assembly GCF_052857255.1 of Amblyomma americanum. Classification (NCBI taxonomy): domain Eukaryota; kingdom Metazoa; phylum Arthropoda; class Arachnida; order Ixodida; family Ixodidae; genus Amblyomma; species Amblyomma americanum. Next base: position 90,140,601 of record NC_135502.1, on the reverse strand, counting down.
CGCATGCATTTCGCACTGTTCTATATGTTCGTGCAAGTGGTGGAAGCGCGTATGATCCCTGATAATGATCTCGTACATTGTCGTTGCCCTCTGTCTTGCAAAAGGGCACTGGAACGCAATCAAGTGAATTTGTTTCACCTTTTGTTCGAGCCTCCGCGGTTGAATTTTTGACAGATAAGTACGAATTTAAATGAGCAGTAAACTTTTCTTTCGCAATACGTATAATGTTTTCAAATTAGATTCTGATGTATCAACAAGCACACTGCAATGTAACCTGCAGTAAATGTGAAGAAAATGTTACCAGCTAGCATTTGTAAAATTCTGTTTTTCCATCATATATTCATGAAATTTTACCGGTAAATATTTGTGCTCGGATAATCTCTTTAAAGTTTGCGTTTTAAATCTGAACCGGCACGCAAGCTCGACATGCCTGTGAATAGGAGGAAATACAATATGTTTCGTTTTCTTAGCGTTTGAACTATGTTGATTAGGATCAAGACACTGAGATTTAGTAGTAATAGTAATAGTAGTAGTAGTAGTAGTTTATGAAAATAATAATAGAAAGGAAGGAAAAGATTTTTGCTAGCCCCGGCAACTGCCATCGATAATGAATCACCTGAGCTGGGGCAGCGGAAATAAAGGATAGCAGGCAGAATGGAGAAATGAAATGAAAGAGGTGAGGGGACAGGATAGGGGCGAGAGGTAATGCACACAAAAACTATTTACACGATAAGAGATATGTACAGTTTGCGCGCGTGATTAGTTCATGATGAAGCAACTGAGATTTTGGAGACATAAATTTACAGTATAGAGAAAAAAGATGAGTTGTGAGCAAAAGAGAAAGCGATTGTGTTAATGCCTTCGGTAGGAAGAGAGACAATTTAATTCAGCTAAAGGAGGTATATTACGACTCTTGATTTCAGTGTCATGCTGGTATACATTAGTAGAAGCCGGAAAGCCTCTCCCCTAACTGCCCGCTTCTCCCCTGGGAAAAACACGAGTTAGCCGTCGTCACATTTCATCTGCCAGAAATACTTGAAAAACATTACAGCGCGTAATGTTCACGAACCTCGTAAGCTCCCTTTAGATTCGGACTCCTCTTTTAAGTCAGCGCAGCGTCGTTTTAGCTAATCGAACTTATATCATTTGCACATGCAGCTCACCACAAGAGAAAAATCAATCGCGCACTACATATTTCTTTATCGTTGGAGATCATTTAGCAAAACATCCCATAAACAATGCATGCTTTTAAAGTGAAAATCATATCTTGACAATACGCGTAAAAATGAATCGAGTGCTTCCTTCTTAATTGCCTACAGTTTGTTTCTGATCTGCTTTCTGCCGAGATACACGTCGGCTTGCTATATAGTTCAGTCTTCGGGCAACAGTTATGTCTAACATACTCTGACCATGCCATCCCACTAGTGTAACAGCTCATAGTCATGTATTCGCAAATTAGTGAGTAACATTTTTTAGAAATAACCATAACTACCAGAGATATTACACAGCCCCAGTGTCAACAACGTTGCAAAGCGGCGCAATAAGCGATTAATAAAGCTCGGTGTTAATAAATGCAATGCGACGCAGCTGCTTACGTGCCATCTGAATATAACATGAATAACACTCTTTTAGCATCGCATCATAAAAAATTATAGCACAAGCAGCTGCTATCTGAGACACTGAGCCGAACCAAGTGGATGTATGAGACATCTCTATGGGACCGTTATTCATGACAATATATTTATTTCATTGGATATAGTCCAATATAATCCTATTCTCGTTACTCTCGCTAATTACAGCCACACAACCGAGTTTAACTGCCATAAAATATAAATCTCCTTGCCATATACAGTAAAAGTGTTTCTTTTAACCCTGCTTCACAAGTTCTGCCATCAATTCAATTCAAGTAAATTCATCGTATTCAATGTATTCGATCCATCCCTCAACCAATATAACAAATATATCGACCCCTTCGCTCACCTGCAAAAGATTGGCATCGACGGATCCAACCATAATTGTTACTTTCCGTACCTTTTGCATCGATCCTCACTTTCCTCTGTCCCCTTTCTATATCTCCGTCTGTTCCCCTTCCCACGTGCAGGGTAGCATACTGGGCGTCGCCTACTTGACCTCCCTGCCTTTCCGTTTATCTATTTCTTTCCCGCTGTTGGATGGCCTGTCCGCAGAAACTGTTGGTATTTTCAATATGTACCTCTTGCATACCTCCCTCTTCTGATCCAGAACGGTATAATGGTAGTGATAAAGCGATAGAGTATTAATTTTGGATATAGTATTTGACTAGATAAAGCGACAGAGTATTAGATAGGGCCGTCGCCAAGAAGTAACAATAATATTCTCGATACGTTGCGCGCGCGACCACATTGAACTTACAGCCGGAACCTTATGCAGAAGCTGAATTATAGAAGCGCCAAGGATGTGAGACGGCTGCATCCCGCCTTCTCTCACGTGGTGAAGAACTGAAGCATCATGCATCCATTGCATATGTGTTTCGCTGTGCTCACCCACTGTACGCTCGTTAGTGTCGTCGAAATCCTAACGTTGTTTACATAAGTCCGAAATTCACTGTTACAAGCGTTCGTGCCCCATTAGCCCTTTCGTGAGCTTGCTGCCGCTGATGGACTGGTGATTCAGTCCTTACAACACTGCTGCAGCTATAGGGGTCCAGACAGCGAAAGTTAAAGACTTGGTATATGGCCACTGTTGAGTTTTTTTCTTAGCACTTTTGAAATATGAGTGGCATATTACTGGGTGCGCTTGCTTATGAAACTTAGTTGGCGCACACGAAATTTACCATGAATAATTTGAAAACAGTGTTATACATCGACTGACACTGAGTGTGCACAGCAAGAAAAGCGAACTGCACTGGCTTTCCAATGGTGCCATTAACACATTGCATTTTTTGAGCATTTCAAGCGCTTCCCCCTGGAAACTTTCCCGCCCCCTCCTTTATGTATGCTCCTCGCTTTACGTCCACTCGAATGTTGTGCTTTTTATTAAAAAGAAAGCGGTAGCGGAGAAAGGGGTTTCCTATAAGCTGTTCACCGACAGCTCGCGCAATGCGTCGTGGTTTCATAACTTCTGCAAATACGATAAGAACTCTTTCTTTAAGCTACAGGAAAACTGGCACGAGCTTGGGAACCACTCCAAGAGCCGCTATAGACTAAACATCGCGTGATAAGGAAGTCAGCCAGCAGTTCCCTCTTTTCTTACGACAGCCGATCAGGTAAAAACAAGCAAGGTGAGGCATATTTGGTCCACCGTTAGCGACCCATGATCGCGCCGACTTACATGTGTGCCACGTATCTATCGCCGAGTACAGCAGGCACTGCTACCTGGACGAATGGCCCTACTACAAGACACGCGGTGGCCACTTTCACGTGCACACACACCGCCATTTATCGTTCGCCTGATGGCACGAAATCACTCCGCGCGCACCAGGTCGGGGCATAAAAGCAACCCTGGTGTCATGCATTAGCCGCGACACACACAAACACACACATAAAAACAACCGCGTGTGTCGAGGACCGCAGCAAAAGAAGGCATTTCGGAGGGAGGGGGGGGGGGGGGGGGGCGTAGAGGGGGTACCGTCACGATCACCTGCGAATCGATGCAAGCGCGCGCCGCAACCACGTATACACAGTGTGCTCCTCGCATGCCGCCATCGCAGAGCAGTTCCCGCGCGCGGCCTCGGCATGCCGTAATGGCGGCCTTTCGCCATTTTTCTCCCGCAGTCTGCCTCCTCCTCCTTTCCTGCTGCACCCTTCGCCTCTCCTCTCGGCAGTGTGGCGAGCTCCGAGGGATCGTCCATCACTGTCGATGGCTGCCTTAAAAATCCATCGTCCTCATCAGCGCATGCGCGGCCTCGTGAACTTCCCCCACTTTTCCAGTTTCTCCTCTCCCTCTTTCTTCACGTGTCTTCGCTCGCTTCGGCTCCTCTTCCGCGTGGAACGCGCTTCTCTCCTCCTCTTCTGTGCCACGCTCACACCCCGGTAGCAGATACCGCATGCTCTTCGCGCATGCATTGCGGATCACTCCTCCTGTTTGCGCTGGCTTGCTTGGAAGCGGGCAGCTTGCTTACGCACCCGGCGCCGACACGCCTGACTGATCCCGTGCTTCGATCGCTCGATCCTATTACCTACTGGAAGCCTGAGAATGAAACAAGTTTGATGAGACCGCCTGGGCCCGTCAGCGCACCGTTATGAACATTTGCGCCAATGGAGACGTCATCTGATCTTGCTATGGGAAGCGCAGGAGTGCTTGTGGCAGGGTATTTATGTTAGCTTTGCAAAATGCATTTGCTAAATTGTAAAAATAAAGGGCGAAGGAATAAAAAGCAAGTGACTCATCCTCTTTGGCTCGATAGCACGGTGCCCCGCCCGTAGCGCATTAAAAGATCAATACTTATTCCAAGTTCCCTTCCTTAGAGAAAAAAAACAGCTCGAAAATTTCCCAATTACGCAAAGCTGTCTAGCAAGCCCAATTTCTTATAATCTATTCAGGAAACGGGTTTGTTTTGATCCATATAATTGAAAGAAATATACATGATCCGAGGGTGTTTCAGATATCTAGGCACACTTCTTGGTTGTGCTTACAATCAATTCACTCTAGTGAATTGTCAAAGATCTCTAAATGAGGGTAGTTGGTTGACGTCTGAAATTTTTCTGCATTAAATTTATTACTTCTAATTAATTAAAAACCGATCTTTTCATTACAGAAACTTTTTTTTTTACAAAGAACTACTTTTCATGCAATATATCTCATCGCGTCACTACTGAAATTACTTTTGCAGAGCGGCAGAACAGAAGTGACGAAGGAGCTTCTCACAGAAGCAGGTGCAGTAGTTGCTTCCGCGCGTATATGCTGCCACCAGGCAGCATATACGTGCTCAGTATGTGATCAGTGAACAAAGGCCTCCTGAGAACCTTACTATGAGAACATCTAACACCAAACACACACTGCACCAGATGTTACAGCGAACACTTAAAAAATTCCTAAAGATGAGGCGTTCCAAATAGAAAGAATATCCTTCAGGAATAGACTGTCAGCCGCGGCGGACGTGAGTTACAATAAACATCATCCAAATTACTAGTAGCTAATTACATAATTTCACTAATTAACTTTAAAATGAAAATATTCCGGTGGTTAGTGCTGGATTTAGAAGCCGTGCATGGACAAGACGATGCCATATCAGCTTTCGAAATGAAAAAAAAAAGGCATCCTCTATAGTTTCGCAGCATTAGGAAATCCGGCGAATTTTTCCGCACAAAACCGAAATTGAGCGCCTGATGTGAACAGGATACTCGGTGCAAATTCAACGTCCGCTGATGATGCGGTTTAGTGTCTAAGTCGCCCACTTCGAACTGTCCGGGCTTTTCTACTATGTCTATGTCATGCACATTCTTTTGCTTCGCCGAGTGGTGCAAACAAAAAGACAGTCATCGCCAATAGCGTGGTCTTCACTTTTGGCAGCGACGACGAAACAATATCTGCATACCATGCTAAAATGAAGCAGGCAGTTGGAATTTGGCGCAGCAGTCACTGCTATCAGCGGACGTTGCATTTGCACCCACGTTCCGGCGCACATTATGCGCACACCTTCGGTTTCGGGCGGGAAAAATCCCCTATTTCGTCGAAAGAAGTTTGACAATGAAAGATATATAAAATTAGAGGGACTCTATCAAACCTATGAGCAGCACTGATGACTTGACTGCTCGAAAGAAGGCTACAAAATGGGTAATAAAGTCACTCAATTTTATTTTTCAATGAAAACCTCTCGTGTATTACAGGAAGGCGCTCTCAAAAGCTTCCTTGCAAAGATCGCAGTGCTATTCTTAAGAATTCGACGAAACGTCAGCGGACAGTTATGAAGGACGATGGAATCTCTAAAAAATATTATTTGCAACTATCAAGGCTTGGTTCTCGAACGTTACCTTAAGGTTACAAAAGAAAAAAAAAGTAAATTGAATTGAAAAGAGAAACACCTGTAACCCTAGTGCACTTATTCCTAAGATGAAACCTGCGACTTAAATTTGTACAAAACGAGCGAGACTTCAACAAACATATGTGCAAACCTGCTTACCTGTCTGTTCAAAGGAAGTCTTCTAATGGCTGCAGATGCCAGTACAATTTCAGCAAACATAACTGTAATGCCTTCCTCAAAGGAAGTCCACCGAAGATTACAAGAAGTCAACGGTATTTCAAAAGACACGTTTGTACCACTTATGGTTTGAGTCGTAAAAGCAAGTCTGCTGAGGCTGTGGAAATATGCGAAATCTAAATCAATATATGTAATATATTTAACAACCAACGTTGTGTTCTCCGAAAGAAGTCTACTGAAAAACATAGAAAGTCAACGGTATTTGAACAAACATACTTGTAGCCCAAAGCGAACCTTCAAGGGAACATTTACGTTATAAATATTTGTAATGAATATTAACTGATTCCTGAAAGTCCGCTGAAGGTTATACAAAGTCAATGAAATCTAAACAAACATACGTTTCACGCTTACCTTTTTGATGCAACAGAAGGCTACAGAATATATAACATCAAAGTCAGAAAATGATGTGTTATCGTTAAATGATATAATATATATTATCAAAGTCAGAAAATTATATGTTGTAAATTACTTATTATTTTCAATATTCAATCTCTGCAAAGGCTAAAATGGAATAGGAATAGCAGTATACATGTTCGCAATTTGCACACGGCTAGATTCTTCAAAGAAAGCTTTTGAATGTATACAGAAAGTCAACATAAATTCAATAAATCTATATGCAACATTTACGCTTTCACGGCAGTGACCTCAAGCACAGGACAGAATTCAGTGCTACGCCGTAACGTCAGGCGGTACAATGTCACTGATATATCATGTCCGATGAGCACTGCATTTAACATGAACTGCAACTCATCATTTCGCGCAGTTTCCTGCCATGTACGCAGTGCGCACTGTTCCAGCAATCCCTAAGCACTAGTCCTGTGCATTAAGCCCTTGCAACGTAAAATATCTGCCGCACTCCTCATTTCGGCAAGAGAACGATTAGACGAAACTTACATTGTAAAAGGTGCGTTCTAGACAAGTGTGACTGCGGAGCTACATGCATTTATTCGCTGAAGGCTACAAACCGGGCGATCTCACCTTTTCACTGCTGCCTCTAATTTGTTTCGTGCATTTGACTCGTTCACGTAATGGACACAAATGCTCTTCCAACGTCCGCACTGTGACCACCTTTCGCTACCGCCACAATCATCGCTTTTCCGCCGAGGGCCGTCTTTCCCGCGCTCATTGTAATTCAGGACACATATAAATACGACTTCACGCTCCTCGCACAGCCAGTTCACGCTCCCCCCGCTATAATTTTTACGGCGCTCTTCAGCGTCGACCATCTGCCACTCGAGAAACGCCCTTGGAAGAGCTTTCTACAAACTTTGTTACTTTCTGCGTCCCCTGAATTCTGTTTTTACTTTCTAGCCGATTATATTTGCACAGTCCACATACGCGCGCGCACCAGCGGCAAGCAGTGCGAAGATATAAGTGTTTCTCAGCCCAAAGTCGCGTATAACGAGCCGAATTACGGCGACCGCGAACTACGCGTGGGCAACTAGTTCTGCTCTCTCTCGGCGATTTATATTATTCCCAGCGGCGCGAGTTTTGGTGAAATGATTGGGCGCAAAGCGCGCGCCGACCGATCGCGAGTGTAATTGCACGCGTCATCGTGCGCCGGCGGGGCGAGAGGGAAAGGGGAGAAAAAAAATTAATTACCTCGGACAGGCGCAGGTCACCGGGCTTAATTATGACCAGTTCCGCGAGCCGGAAGGAGGTGTGCTCTAAGACAGCAGACAAGAAAGAAACGAAGAAGGAAGAGAAAAAAAAAATAACGAGAGAAGGAAAGTTGGAATTGCGCGACCAGCTCGGCGGCGCTGAGGCATACGACGGCATAAATCGTGGGGCGTCGGCGCCCAGACAGTTGCGGATGGGTGGCGCCGAGGCGCAGAGACCAGAGGGCTTGGTTGTTGCTGCCGCCGCAAAAGATTGCTTCCCCCCCCCCCCCCACCCCCCGGACACTTCGCTTCTTTTTTTTCTTTTTTGAATACGTATGCTGTTGCCGACACGGTCACCGGACGGCCAGCATAAAAACGAAGGACCTATACGACGAGGCTGTAAGTGTGAGCCGCGACGGATTAAGATATAACCAGTTGCCCGTTGGGGATGAAATATGCCGCCCTGGCACGATATTTCTGGGAGCGACAGCGTGACTGATGACCACAACGTAACCAGGGACTTGATAAAGCTGCACAATAACGTTCATGGCATGGGTTATAAAGGGACCACTAGATGAATATAGCGTGCATGCGTGCCTGCCGTTGACTATATATGAAGCACTCAAGGTCCACCCCGTTAAAGAATACATTGAACGTAAGTGTACAGTCATGAGAAGCATAGCAGGGATGTTGACAAGGGAGTTCCACGTTCAAGGGGGAATCCAGGCCGAAGCGCAGGTTATCTGGGCAGGCTGAACATCCCTTCGATTCGCTCGTATTACGTATAATATACCACGAATCTAGCGCGTATTTTGCGCGAGATACTCGGGATAAGCTGAAACTGACGTGTGGGGCGTACCCCGACGACTGAATTTACAAACACAAAAATAAAAAACCCACCTGCTCGCTGAGAGTCAGTTCATCACGTAAGCATGCATTGAGAGGCGCAGAGAAATGCTTGGCTGGTAATTACTCAGCTTCGTCAGTTTTCACCACGAATGTTCTCGGCACACAATCAACAATTTCTTAGCAAGGCTCCTAAGAACCATCAGCGCATGGAAAGAAGAAAAAAACTAATTCTGAGACAATATTGAGCTTTAGGTGGACATGCAGAGAAGGGTTGGGCTATGCTCTCTTAAATAGAATACGCTGTTAACTAAGCTGCTGCTGTGTAGCCTTTCAGTTTCTACAAAAAGTAAAAAGGAAACACAGCATGCCTGGGAAAAAAAACACTTCTTGAAAAACAAGCAAACAAAAGATGAGTTATCTAATTCGCATAAATATTTCTCTCGAACACCAAGACGGGCGGACAGAAAAAAACCATACATGCAGGCACTCCTATAGCTTGTATGCACGTCAGCAGCATATGACGCAAATTTTCTCCGTTATAACTAATCGGGCAGATATATGCGCACACCTGCACACGTTGGAGAGGAAGCAGTACAGAAAAAATTAATTTCCATGCACTGAGAAGTAAACACCCTTTCGCGCGCATAATTCAACCGAGCTCCGGTTGCGCAGAATAAGCAACAACAACAAAAAAAGCCCGTCGAAGGCTTCCCTCTCCCCGAGTATAGAGTGTTCCCCTTCGGTGCCACGCGCGATTCCAACGCTGCTTCCCATTGGCGACGCATTATCTATGCCGAACGTGCACCGCATGCCGCGGGGAATGCCTTGAGTACACCCCGTCTATGCACTCTCGATCGTTAAAAGCGGGCGAAGGAGTCCGCAGACGAAGAACTCGACCCGGAGCTTATCCTCTGCTGCGATATGTCCTACAAGGGCGACAATCGCAATCCACTCACTGCCAGGCCACGGCACGTGAATACGCAAACAGCCTTCCATCTTTCTTTCTTGTTTCGTGTTTTATACTTTTCCCGCGTTTTCCGTCGCACGTGCGTGTGTCCCTTTCGCTGTACGCAACGCAGCGAGGAGTGGGCTGGCGTATCGCGCAGCGTGGGGGGTTCCACAACGCAGAGGTTCTATCGCGGCGAAAGACATTTTGTAACGAGTTTGCTTTGACAGATAATATATATATATATATATATATATATATATATATATATATATATATATATATATATATATATATATATATATATATATATATATAAAGACAAGCCGAACATGCGAAGGAACGACAGCACGACAGAAACAACAACGTTTACGAAACCACGGAAGGTATAGATATACCCTATACACTATACGTACAGGCGACTATGCAGGTGGTTTCTCGTGGCCACGTTTATCACTGCGAGCACTTGTTACGTGTGCACTGCGGAGCGTACTCTTTTCTGTTATTGCTATTATTGTTGTTATTAGTGTTATTGCTGTTGTGCTCGGACCTATAGCGGCCAAGCGCGTCCTGCGCGTTGCTGTATGTACTATATATATAAAGGGCAGACGAACGTGTGACGGTGCCGGCGTCGGAGGTATACAGAGAGACCCGAGCCTCTTCCCTCCTCACGTGCAGCACCGTCATTATGTACACAGCGCCGAGGCCCGCGTGCTCCCCTCGCCCTCGACTCACGTCGGCCGGAACAAGGACGACGCCTGCGGGCCATGTCCGGCCCGAGTCGCCGCCGCATCGCTGCAGCGGCCAGCGCGCGTATCCCCTGCCAACCGCGGCGCTTGATCGATGATGTGAAAACGCAGCTCTGCACTCCCCCAAAGGCGCGCTCTTCCCGTCCAACCCCCCCTCATTCGCCCTTTCCATTTTCGGACCGCGCTGCTGCGAAACTGCAGGTGAGCGCGCGCACGCAGCAAGCAGAGGAGAGCTTCGATCTACGGCGACCCCCGCCTTCCCCCTCCTTGCTTTGCTTGCAGCGTCTTCCCACACACGCTCACGCTGCGTGCCCTCAGGTATACGGGGCTACCGCGTTATCCGCCGTGTAGCATGCACGCCGAACGTTGCAAGCATCCCAACCCCTATAGAAGCAGTGGGGCTGGCCTCGAAATGTACGCGAACAGCGGCAGCACTCATATGCGCTGACTAAAACCTGATCGCGTGGAGCTAGACAGAGATCGCAGTAAGGCTCATACGGACACGCATCCGTTAGGACTAAGAACAAAACATTTAGGTTACCTCGCGGGACTCAGTAAAGGTAGACAGCTAGGTAGACTTGCACGTAACTCGGTCGACTGTTATAGTGCTCACAAACAAAAATGACCCAGGCTTTACAATGGCTTAAAACACTGCAAACTCAGGCTCGCAAGTAAGGTCGAAACCGAATGACCATAAGCTATGCGCGTTGAATACATTTGATGCAGGGGATCTCGAAGAGAGGGGGTCTCAGCACAGCAAGCACCTATATACTCCGCATCGATTGCCCTCATAATATGGCAAGCCCAGCGTGATACTGCTATTTTTCAGCGCTCCACACACAAATGACCTGTTTCTTGAAATAGCAAATCCAGTATATGAACCTCATGAGACTTCTCGACAGCGGGTTCTTTTTTTTTTTTTTGAGAGGGGAGAAGGAGGGGGGGGGGGGCATGATGGGGTATCGCGTTATCGGCCGTTCCAGTTTATAGGACACACCTTCTGACATGCGCAGGTGGGCACATCATGCGTATTTGTGCTGATAGTATATACGACACTTGCACGTCAAGAAGGCACTCCTGTGCACATACGGCAGCAGTAAAAGAGCGATTTTATAACGATCTGTATTACTGACGTCTCACAGCTGGAGTACTTGCAGTTAATGGTCGAAATCAACGAGTGAAGTTAACTGTAAATTGTTCGTAACACATGAACAATATGATAAATTAGCTACGTAAGCGGGAGAATTATTAAATTCATAACGCGCAATTCCATCAGCGGACCGCTCAAGGCCCTGCTTGAGAAGCCATTGATTTAAGTCACTAATACCCTAACTTATTTTTATTAGAAGAACAACTAACAATCACACAAATATACATAGCTAATCAGTTTCGTGATGTGAGTTTTTACTGATAGCATTCGCTTCATTTGCATTCGCGTTGCGGTAGAAGTTACAAAGTCGCCTGGCATATGATTTATCCATAAACATTAGACTAACCACAAGAGAACACTCACAAGAATTTTATATTGTGTATACGGCCCCTTCATGATGTCCTTACTAATGCCTTGCATGCATGCCTTACCGAGAGATACCATTTGCACATAGTCCCGTGCCACCATGGCTTGCAGCTGCACCGATATTTCGTTTAAAATAATACCGCACAAATGGAAGACAACCTATATCAATTCATTGCCGTGTTCTAAATAAAAAGAAGCTGCTTTCACTGAAAACAGAGCTTTTATGACCAAGAAAAGAAAGGGGAGGTATCACCGCTACGCTGTTTTCACAAACTGCCTCGACGTCCGCTCTGTTTTGATAAAGGGGTCCATAATGAGCTCGACTTCCATCACATAAACGCAGCCAGTTTGAGCACAGTCTGTTGTAAACGTTTGAATAGAACAGCCCGACGACGCTAGGCTAACATGAATCTTAAACCATCGCCGCAAGATGAAGATAAAGGTACACCTAGGGAAAAACTGAAGTTGGCCCGTATTGACAGACTGTCATCTTCTGACGTCAAAGTCGTTACTTTCACTGAAAACGGAGAGTTTTTTATAACCTAGAAAGTTTTAAATCTGAAATGTAGGTGTCGCCCGCATCGGCCATTAAATTTCACATATAATCAGCGGTGCGCCAAGGCAATTTTTTTAATGCGCGGATCCCTGGGGACAAGACACACCACCATTGTATTCCAAGCCCTGATCTCGGAGTCATTTTCAGGGTCGACGTCAAGAGTTTCAATCAAGTGGAGGGAGCATTTCTAAATCCGATTTTCTCCGTAATAAATTTCTCTCTTGTTGTACAGAAAACATTAATGTACCGAGAGAGAGGCATATAATCGAGTTTTATTGCCAACAATTACTGGATGGCGTTGCCGTCAGTCGTATGAAGGTGCAGCAATTTACGCAGAGTACTGCAAAGTGTTCATTACTGCTCCTACCACAAATTCAAATGCCAAACACCTTGAACAACGTAAAAGGAAGTTGAATGTGAGAGAAACGTGGTCCAGGTTCGAAGGACAACAAAGAGGAAAGAAGGATTTTACAGGGGGCGCTCTCTGCAGCGCGGATGCCAACAGAAGCGCCGCCTACTTCACAGCAGCGCCGTTACTACTTCTAGTGCGGCGAAAATTGCGTTCACTTGCGAGCCCTTCCGGTAGTCGTCGGCGCGCACTAATTTTAACGAAAAATAAAATAAAAACTGGACAAGGAAAGAAAATTACCCAACGAGGTAAAAAAAGTAATTACAGAACGAGAACGGCAGCAAAAAAAAGAAAAAACAGAAAGAGCGGGCAGCCTTAAAAGTCGGAGGAACAGGCACGTCGACGGGAGGCGGCGTGGCTTTGCTTTCTGGGAATCCCTAATATGACGAATGGCCTTCCGTGGCGCACAGCGGCGAGGGAGCCCACTGCGGTCGAGACGTGCTTCGAGGGGTCCCGCGACTGACCGGCCCTTTTGCCGAACGCCTGCTGTGACGGACACGGCGGTCAAGAAGTGGCCGCAGCCACTGCAAGGCACCGCCCTCCCCTCTCCGCTTGCAAACGTGACGCGTACGCAGGACCAACCGCCGGTCGCGCATGCCGTTGCCGACCACCATTCGCAACGGTCAGACAGGCATGGGAAATGCGCAACTGCGTCCGGAACCCGTAGGTGACAGCGAAGCGAGGGGTCATTTGTTTGTTGTCGTTGTGGAAGCATGGCGGTGGGTCGTGGTGTCAGCGCGACTGTTCGAATGATGTTGCCTTGTTTAAAACACTGGATAGTATGCGTGCGAGTTAAATGCTTATAGCGAAATCAACAGCACACAAACTTGCACACATTGAAGTCAATAAGGCTGCAGTATGGTCGTGAGGTGTCCGTCACAAAGATTGAGGGCTTGTCGATGTGTCTCTGCTGTCAGCCCTTGAGAGCCCTGTTACAGAAGCGCGCTCGAAGTTACGTGAAAGTACAATGACAAAACACACACACACACACACACACACACACACACACACACACACACACACACACACACACACACACACACACACACACATATATATATATATATATATATATATATATATATATATATATATATATATATATATATATATAGAAAGGAACTTTTATACTGAACATGTTTGTGCGATAATGGGTGTTTTCAAAATCATGATGGAGATGCGTGGGCGCAAACTAAACGACGCACAAAGAAAAAAAAAATACACAAGACACGCGCCGTCTCACAAATGGCTTATTGGAAACGAGGGCGTTTGCTTAAATACCACTAGTGACACAACCAAAGTCCAAAACAAACGTAATGGTAATCAGTTCTACTGCGCAAAAGCAAGAACAAAATTAATATCTCCGGAAATATCCTATTTCTTTTTTTTGTTAGCGATATCGATGGCGTGCTTACACAGTTACCATGCGATGCGATGTAGAATGCTGCCATCACCTCTGTAGTGAGTTGAAGCGGGTGACGAAACATAAGTTCTGTTTCCTGAAATAAACTCGCTTCTTTGGGCCTCGTTTAGTTTGCGCCCACGTATTTCCATCATGAACAGCCTCCAACTAGCCAAACTTTCCATCGTATTGACTTCAAAATGCTTTACCTGTTGAGCCAGGAGTTTCCATATCATACCACCGCAGTCTGGGTGGCTTTGGTAATCAGCTGCCGCCCCAAGGACGCGAGTTTTATGCTGGCCGTGGCGGCCATATTTTGATGGAGGCGAAATGCAAAAACACCCGTGTACTATGCGATTTTAGCCGTGTTAAAGAATCCCAAGTAGTCTAAATGAATCTGGAGGCCTTCACTAAGGCGTCTCTCACGGTCCACGTGTCCCTTCGTGACGTTAGAGATTTTAATTTGCAATTTAGTTACCACGTTATCTCCTTTTATTTAGTACTCTGCACAAACTACGCTTTCTCGCGGACCCTAGAGGCTCGCTGGCGCTGGCTTAGGCTGATAGTAAACAAATAAAGGTAGAAAATAACGCGCTTCCGTGGCAGATTATGTGCGTAAGCGAGTATGTAACAGCCCACATATTAGATTAATCCTGTTATGCATAATATACCAGTGAATAATATGAAGCGCCTTCCACTTTTCAGGAAAAAATAATTTCTTTGAAAGCGACAAGAAACATCAGGATGGTAATAAAATTTTAAAAATGCAATTCAAATGCTCCGTGTACGTTTCATAGCTGACTACCGAAGGAAGTAGCTTACTTAAAAATGGAGCGCACACGTTTCACTTTATGAAAACACCCATCAATGTCATTTTAGCGAAATCGTCAGACCTCATGACGACGCACAGGGAAGTCACGAGGCCTCGGGGCAGCCGTGGGTCACGTGACCACGGATGACGCATTCTAATAGGACAGGATATGAACTCTGCTGCCGAGGCCAGCTCCATTCCGATTGGCCACCTGGTGACCACAGGTATACTGACTCCATGGTGTCATCACCTCTCCACGTCATATCGTAGCAGCATGCGGATGCGGATTGCTTGCCGCTACCATAATGACGGGGATGCCACAACCATCGGACAGGCCATCTTATGATGCTTTTACTGTAATATACAGGCGTCCCTGTAGTTAAACGGCTATAATTTGTATCTACTTTCCAAAATTTTCGGCTACATATAGAACGCGGCGTTCGTATAATACGGTCTGCTCTCGCATGTCATTGGATTCGAAGCAGTGGGGTTTGTAAAGGCATATGCATTTATGCCGAAAGGAAAATGTGGGCGTATACCTTGCTTCATTAATGTCCACGGGCGATTCATAAAACGTCTCTCATGTAAGCGCGTTTCGCGATTGGCCGATGCCTTTCACGATAGCCTTAACGTTCATTCGGACATTTTGACCGGCAAGCCCTAAACGGACAAATATAAAGTACCCTCCTTATGTGGAACATGTTTTGGGAACGCGGCCGCATCTGAGCTCTGTCTGGTACGGGCTCAAGTTAATTAATTGCTCTTTACATCTAGTTTGCCCACACGCGTGCTCGTTCTCCAAGAGCAATTCCTGATTTAATGCTTTGCCTGGACATTCAGCCTTTATCTTTACAGGCTCTGCAAAGGGCGTAGTGAGAGCGACGAGTATTATATTAGAATTTCCTTCTTCGAGAGGGAAACGGTTTAGGCATACCAGACGCCCAAAATCGGGAGCTCCTGAATCTCGACAGTATTTATATGCTATCAATCTCTATAATCTCGTGCACGGCAAGTGAAAAGTTAACAGCACCTGAAACAGCTAACCACACATCCAATGGAGACTGGTTTTCGTTATTTCACTAACAGGCCAGTGGTGTGCGCGCGCTTTTCAGACGCGTGTTATCTGTGAGATCCAGTAACGGGCGGAAATCAAACACTGCGCAGCACACTCGCGGCCGGACGAAGACAAAAATACGCAGTATTCAGACACCGCGAGCAGACCTGCTACTTCTCACCGACATAAAGGAGTTAAACTAAGAAAAAGGCGAAGCATTCAACATCGACCTCCTCTGCCGCTTTGTTTTTCATGGCTTCCTTCCGCGCAGCCTCCTTGCTTCATGCAAAAGCGCTCACGGTGGGTGCGGCGAACATGCGGCTGCGTTCGCCGCTAACGAAGCAAGAACGCCAGAGACGCTCCCGCTAAGCTCTCGCTCTTTTTCTTGAGAAAAAAAAAACATCAAAGCGCAGCCCGATGCTCGGGCGCCGCGTCCAGAGATAGGAAGCGCCGGCGGCGCTATGGTTCACTGTCAGCTCTATCAGATGATCCGGGGGGGGGGTTGTACATGGCGCGCCAAGAAGCGAGACTGCGCGCGCGCCGGGTGTGTGTATCAGGCAGTCATAACTTATTCACGTGCAGAACCTGGTTTCGGAAGCCATTAATTTGAATTTAATTAAGGTTGATTGCGCGAGAGCCACCGAGCGTCGCTTCCCTCTCTCCTGCGGAGAGGGGGGAATTGGGTGGCCCGGTGATAAGGTCGAACCACGCTGCCGAACCCGGCTGCGCATGCACCACGCAAGAGCGTCCGCTCCCCCTTCTCGGAGGCTTTCTCTCCGCTGACCGCTGGCGCAGCGGCGCGGGTATCTCGGAGCGCACGGACGCTCCGGAGGATTTCTTTTCAGAGATATACCGGGTGTGCCACGCTTCTGCAATGCTGTACAGGCACAACTCGAGCTCTCGCGGTGCCCGCGAGAGGCTGATTGCGCCGCCAGCCCGTGGAATCACAAATGCATGCCGGAGACACGTATCAGGACTGGAATAGAGAGGGGGGGGGGGGGGGGGGGGGGGACGCACAGTTGCTTCTTGAAGCGAAGCGGAAGGTGCCTGGCCGGCGTTGAGCCTGCCTTAAAATTGAGACATTGTTGTTCTTGCGCAGCAGGCTGGTGCTGAAGCCAGGAAATGTAACGGAGCGTCATAGCCACAAAACAGGGCGGATTTTTGAAGTTCGAGCATTAACCGTTTCAGAGGACGGAGGAGAGCGAATGGATTCGGAAGCCGCGTGTGGCGTGGCTAGATAGTCTGGCTGTTCTTTTTTTGTTGTTTCTAACGTGTTCTGAGGCCTTACATGCTTCTTCCATAACTCATACAACTTCTCATTCCTAAACGCAAGGCGTAGCCTTTGTCAGACGTGAAGAGCTGCAACAGTCTGCTCCTAAGCAGTGTAATTCCTAACTTGAGGAGGGGTGAGGAGGAGGAGGAGGAGGGTTCCTCGCACCTTTCAAGATACTTCGAACGCTGTCGATGCATAACGAGTCGCACAACATGGTCCAGGCGCATATCCTTTTGGGCGATAAAATTAACTTCTGAAGGCATTGTATACATTTATGTTAACTCCAATGATGACGAACCGCTCTTAAGATAAGTAAACAATGAAAAAAAATATATAAAGCAAGAAACGAATAGAGTCCGCATGTATCCTGTCAGGGGCTACAACATGAAACAGCAGGACAAAAAAAATTGAGGTGCCTGAGCAACTCGTAACAGAGGGCTGGTTTCCAGCAATTCTGAAGCCACGATCCGGAGGCAATCTAATAAAAATTGTCTATAGACTGTCTATAGACTTCTTAGAACTCGATTGCATTCCTATAGATATTTATATTTATCTATTCATAGCCTACAGCCTGACTATAAACAAAGGTCTAATAAAAGTGTATGGCCGTAAATATATAGATTGTCTGTAGGTAGACTGTCTATAGAGATTATATTACCCATAGACTAGTCGATAGGATTTGTCTATAGAAAGTCTATGGACTTTACAGATAAAAGTCTATGGACAGTCTATAGAATGTCTAAAGCAATTTTTTTAAGGAAACTGCGCCAGTTCATATGTGCAATAAAGAGGCTGGAAATGAAGGCAGATACTGCAGTGCGTGTGTTTAGAACATATTCATTCGTAGTTTCACGCACTACGTGTATGACAGGGAATCAAGGCTGTCAAGATAATGTGAATAACTTTTTCCTGTTGTGAAAACGCGCACTGCCGACAGAAAGCTCTTGTTCATTTTCTTCCTCCATTATAGTGAACAAAAGTTTCACAGGTCAATCCACTAACCCTGTACAGACTGCCTATCGACTGCTGAGAAATTTTTTTCCTAGGGCGGACTCCAACACCCGGCCTTATGAGTTCACTAATGCTACAGGCACACCTAGACCATGTGACGAAATGTGGAAACCTCATAAATCCCCTCACTCCACAGCCTACATGTTCACTCTGTCATAGACGAACCAGGCCAGCATGTAAATGCAGAAGTTTTTGGTTATGATGCAGTACGACGCCGTCGTTTAGCAGGGCGAAAGTACTTCATCGATAAATCTCAATGGCACATAGACCGTGTACAGGCTGTTTATTTTTTTTGTCAGGGATACACCTATTGCAGCGAAACAAGCTTGCGCTGCAATTAAGAGCCGAGGTTCAACTCTACAAATGAGCAGAAACTGAATGTTGAAACTCAAGTTGAAACGAGTAGGTTTAGAAAAGACGCGACGACTATCAAAAAGTAATGCTCTTGTTAGGTCCTTCCAGTCAGAGGCACGCTGCAGCACGGAACCCAGCCATGGCAACTCAATTATAAATAGAAGCACGGAAACGAATTACTGTCTGGAGTCAGTCCGCGTCTCGCGAGTCAGATTGTTCCTTTCGTGCGACAGAGTATAATCAAGAGAGCGCGGGCTCTCGCGGAGGACAAAGCCCAAATATACTTCTACTGCACACTCCTGTCGGCACGTGTCTTCGTCCCGTTTTCGCCTCGCAGGGTTGATACACGCACGCAACCCAGACGCACTCCCTGCGTGTTTTGCACCACGCAGCGTCAGCGAGGTAAGAAGAAGGCGTCCTGGCGAGGAATCCGTGGTCGTCGACTGGCATACAAGACCATTTTCGGAAGGTTTGCGGAAGGAGGGAGGAGGAGAGAGCACAGAAGGAGAGGAGGGGGCTCTCTTCTCTCGTTCCCTCCTTCCGGAGCCAGTGGTGGAGGCGGCAGAAGCTCCAGCGTGCGCTTTTTCCGAAGCACTGGTCGGACGCGCACGCCAACCCAGCATTTAAAGACGGTCTCCGCACGAAAGACGAAAGGGGGCGGGGGGGTAGAGCCAACAGCAGCAGCAGCGGGGCTACACAGTTGCACAGCACGAAGAAGACTCTCCGCGCCGAAGAAAGTCTCCGTCACAATAAAGCAAAAAAAAAAGCGCACACGCCAAGAAGAATCATCGCAAGAACAGTGACGAGAGACGATGAAACAACGTCGAAAGAGGAAGCCGAAGCGGAACGTTGGAAAGAATTTTCTGGCGCCAACCTCACTGAGGGTGTGGGTTGCGGAGGAGAGGGGGAGAGAGGGGCGGAATGAAGGAACCACCGCCGCCTGGTTCGCCTGGCTCTGCTAGCAGTGCTGCCCCTTTCCTGCGCTAAGCGTTGTTGTCTTCTTCGCGGAGCTGACGATGCCGCTGCCGCTGCTGCTCCTTCTCTTCCTCGAGCCAGCAGCAGCAGCAGCAGCAGTTCGGCGGCTCACGCTGCACTTTAGCTGCACGGGTTCGGCCGTGGCGGTACCATTAGGAGGCGGGACGCCTCCTTTTGTTCTCTCCGTTCGCGCAGGACTGCCACAGTGGTGGAGAGCGGGAACTTGCTCGAGGAGCTCGAACGCTGCATGCGTTGCTGGCTTTGTTTGCTGCTACCGCGGCCGCCGCTTGCTTCTTCCTACGTATTTGGGAACCCTTCTTTCTCACTGCTGCTTGTTGTTCACGGTGTCTTTCTTAGCTTCTGTCACAATTTTTTCTTCTTAGCACCGATTCATCTCGTTTCGAGAACCCCCTTCCCGTCCCCCCGTTGTTTCTCAGTTCACCTCTTCTAGCTCCCTGAAGTCTCGAAGAGGAACCGGTGAGAGGGCTTCGTACAAGGTTTTCGTCGAGTTGTTTCGCTGTGCAACGTACACGCACGCCTGTTATGCAAGCTTTGGGAAAACTGAGCTGGGGAAATAACCCAAAAAGCCGCAGCGGAGGAGGTGCTAAGTGCACTCCGGCGAATCGCACTTAGTTTTGCTGGCGAAGGCCTTACCTTTAAGAAAAAGAAAAAAAAAAGAACGGAAAGCCGAAACGAAAGCGTATAATTCTTCCGGTCTCTTCCCCAGCCTGGAATATATCTTTTTTTTTTTTTTGCACGCGTGAAACTTAACCACGAAACGCTCGAAAATTTTGAAAGACGCAAGACAACGCTTGGAAGAGGAATCCAACGATTAGTCGGGTGTGCGTGAGATGCTCGAGTTTATACTGAAAGCAGTGGAATTCGTCGCATCGCCAGAGGAACTCGGTAAGCATGGAGATTTCGGAATCCCAGCCGTGGCGTTAATTGTTTCGTCGTTACGACTAGCAATAACCTCAGTCTTGAGGAAGTTGCGAAAGCAAGTGTGCCAGCTCGACGCCATTAATGCGCGCAATGACTTGGAAGCACACGTTACACTCCTGGCGCGTTCAGATGCCTTCAAAGTTTGAAAAAATCCCAGCAATGTGCAGTGACGGTAGTTTCAATGGCTCTGCAGGTTCCTTGAGCCTGAAATGTGGCAGGTTTCAAAAGAAAGAAAAAAACTGGCTGACAAAGCACGTCAAAGAACGGTTTCTTAGCGCGAAGTACGCAGTTGCCACTGAGGAGATACCTAAACTTGTGTGCTAAGCTCTCAGCGCAATCGAAATTGCGTTAACTATACTCGGCATTACACCAGCGTTTGTGTAGATGCCTGTGTTCACTTTGTCGACGGTTTTCAACTCGAAACTGAATTTCTATTCTAAGCGCGCAATACACTGCACTAACATGCGCATCTGCACATAATTACTTTAAATTACAGATTCTTCACTCGCCCTAATAACCAAATTCTTCCAGGTTTAAAGACGAAGAACGTTTAAGTTACGATAGTTTATGCATGGCGCATGTCCGCCAGGACATATTTCCGGCGCATAATTTATGACAAGTGCGAAGGTAATATTGAAACCATTAGAATATGACTGTTTGTTGAAGATGAAACTTCTCTCTACGACCAGTAATATGCGAGATATACTGTACGCATTAATTTGCTTAAACTAGTCAAGTATATTTTCTTCACATAAGCGAGACGCTTATGTATTACCACTTTTAAAGGTGTGATTTATTATTATCGGCACGAAGCAGACGCTCCATACGTCAGCTGCAATCAGGAACATCGCGCTAAACGCCCCAACACCTCTTTCACCAGTCGTGATCAATTCATAACCCTGAAAACAATAAGGGGGTAATTATTTTTATGCCTGGTTAAAAAACAGTGAAGCAGAATCACTGGTAAAGTAACAATCTGGAAACGGCAGCCCGAATATTGATTCTCAGATTCGAATAACTCGCGTTAAACGAATGAAACACGTCGTCTCCGCCCAGGTGCATATTGCGCAATTAATCACGCCAGCAATTACATCACGTGCTCTCCGCACACTCAATACGCGCACGCGCAAGCTAGCACTAACGAGCACACGCACCTTCGAGTGCTGGTTAACTGCATGCGCACCGGGCGTCAGATTCTTCGGGCGTCGCGCCGAACTACACCGCGCAAAGTTCTCCCGACGCGGCGCCCAGCACGCCACCAGCACACCGTGCGAACTTCCCGTTTCCACGTGGCAGATTTCGCGCCACCGCGCGCAGCTACAGCGCGTCGTCCGCGGGGTGCGGATATAAATTAGCGCGCGCTTTCGAATTTCAATTGGGAAGCACAGGGGGGGAACCGCCTGTGTCGACGGCAGGTGAACGGGGAACCTCCTCGTTCTCATCCACATCTCCGCCTTTCCCCACCCACGGCGTCGCCCGCCCATTCGCTTCGTGAACAAACGCTGGCAGCTTGAGCCGCGCCAGGACACGCCGGCTGCTGTCACATAGCGAACGAGCTGGCTCAGTGGCAAGGCTTTCGAAGCCGTGTGACCAGCGGACTTATATGCCAAATCAGGGCCAGTGCGAGGACATACGCTTCCGAGCACTGCTGTAAGGTGGCTATAGCACTGCCAGCGAATCTTGGCATCTCTTAACGAATGAATGATATTCGTTGGTGCTGTGCCCAATGAGATTCGGCTTGAAGGCGACTTAACATCGCGCCCCCTCGGCATACAACGCTTGATTGACGCGAAGTACAGCTCGCGAATTCGAGGGCTCGCGGCCAAGTAACCGGACCGTCGAGAGGGCCTTTAAATTTGTAGGAAACGTTCTCGCGAAAATTAATATCTACGCCACGCTTACGCCATTATTTTTTGTTATGCTTTTTTTTTCGGGACACGGTTGAACGCGGCGAATTAGGCTTTGGGTGTTGCATAAAAGTGCTGCCCAAGCATGATTATGCGACGAGAACGGTAAACGGATGCAAAATGAGGTCAGGATAGCTTTGAAATTGCAAACTGCGTCTCGCGGCATATGTGCCTCGATTGTTGTATAGAAGATACGTTCATAGTGCGATGCTCGTTACATCCCTCCCAAAACCGCACCGGAACCGCACTGCAAGACTTAGCGCTTGGCTATAGCATCTCTCCACAATGACTGCCACCCTATATCAGCGGTGGCACTAGCTGCGATGTTTAGCAAAACAACGCGGCCCAATGATTCGAAAACATCGACTGCAGACTCACTGAGAGTAGTCTTTCTTGCTTTGATTTCGTCTCTTATCCTTCCGTCCCGCAAATAATGAAAATGAATAAAAACTACAAAAAGGAGAACATAAAGAAGGGCAAGCAGAAACGTTCGCGCGCGCATGCTGAAGCAATCCGGCCCTTGATCCAAAAAGCAGAGGGCAGAGCATCTGGCTCCAGCATCGCGGGGCCTATTATTTTTCCTTCCATCTGACGGCAGAGCGGCAAGATTAAAGGCAATTGATCATGGTAATCTCCGGCAAGAAGAAGGAAGAGGTCGCGGGCGCGCATGCCCGCTCCGTTTGTGCGGCCATGCATCTCCGTCGCTCGCGGACTCGGCCGCGGCGCCGGCAACCTCGCGAAGCGGGCAAAAAAAAAAAAAAACACAAACAAGCGAACAAATAAAGGAGGTTTTTTTTTTTTTCCTGCACCCTGGAAATCGATTTCCACCTGCCGAGTTCGAATGTTGCCACCCTAGCCCGGAAAGCCATTTGTAAACTCGCTGACAGTCGGGGCCTTGCGAGGAAGGATGGAGCAGGGGTACGCGCGCACGGACCAAATGCAAGCTAGTGCGCCGCGGGTGCGCTTGCTCGGTGCATGCGTTCGCTGCGAGAGACCACCGCACACAACACTATATACTACACCGGTTCGCGCATGCGTGCGTGCGTAGCAAAGGGAATTCCTTTTTGTTTTCTTTCTTTCTACGAGGAGTCGCACGTGCTCGCTCGGACGCGTATAATTGTATACGCGCTTTCTTGCCCGGCCAGCCGCTATGCGCGCGGAGCCCTACTTTGCATAAAGAATTCAGAACGTACGCGGTCGTGCTGCGGGCCCCTCGCGAGAAACGCAGACGGAGACCGATGATTCGGGACCGCTCCTGTCTCTGCGGGAGGTTGTGTGTAGCGCGAGCGGGCCCTGGCTGCTCTGGCCCGCGCGATTCGCAGAGCGCTGTAGTCTAAGTTGTACGCGCCAGAGCTATGGCTGCAGCTGCACGTTGGGTATACGCTCGCGCAGATTTGTATGCTGGTGCATTCGCCTTGGCATAAGCGCGCGAAGGCGACGATATCAAGCTGTATCGAAGGTGTATACGCCCCACTTATGCTGTTCACTCCGTATGCGTCTGCCAGACCAAAATATGGTTGCGAGCGCAGGCTGCGGTTTCGCGGGGCTTGTGTAAAAACAGCGGCCCCCTCCAAGATATGTAAAAGCGGTGCATTTTCTGTCACTCGCTCAACCGGTCTTGTAAGAGGAAACATGCAAAATGATCGGCAATTTTCGGGCGTCTGCAGTGAGAGTAATGTTAGGAATTCATGGTCTTCGGTCGTTGTAGAGGATAGAAGCCGACCCATATGTATCTTCTAAGCTGTCGTGAACTTCAACGGTGCGGCAGTTACACTTTATAAATATTCATACTGTACAGAAATATGTGAAAATACATTTACCGTAGACAGTGCATTCGGAGTAGAGTTTCATAGCCTAAGTTGAAAGAGTGGCTGCAGGTACTTAAGAGTGCAGCCATACTGCAGCAATTAAGGCATCACATATACAGGAAAATGAATACAAGATTAAATAATGCCCCTACATCCCTTTCTACAGGTGCAATAGTGCTACTCGCTTACAGTTGCGTGCAGTTCGCGAGTGGTACGAAACTGAATTGCGCGTGCCAGGAATATCGCTCAAGCTGCGCAGAAGTTATAGCATACAGAAAGAAAAGCCAGCGTAGACGCAGAAACCTGGAGCTATACCGAGACTTCCAACAGCAAATGTTCACCCAGCAGCGATAAAGCAATGCGTATAGGCAAACGCGAGAGAATGTCGTCCACATTCTTTTGAAACCCGGAGCCCGGACATGCGCGCGCAGGGAGGAGACCAGAAGGGCACCAAACTCACCGAGCTCGACAAAACTAATTTCCTGCACCATTTAGACTGACGTTTCCCTTTTCGCGGGACGTACGCAGCAGCAGAGTCGCTGCGGTGCCGGACTCTAGCTCGTTCGCTTCGTTCCCGCGGCGCGAGTGAATGCAGAGGACTGAAGCGGAAAATCAATTTCCTTTGTTTCAACCAGTGTAGGAAGGGGAAGAACGGAGGGGGGTCTTTGTAAAGCGGGGTTTGTTTCAACCGCTCCATGCTTCCCACGCGTGTCGAGTGAACAGAGAATAACGGAGTTAGGGGAACGGGAAAGGGATGAGCGAGCTTGTTTTGGATGTGGTGTTGTGGCCATTTGGGACGGAACTTTTGTTCATGGGAAACGATGTCGGGTACCTTGGGTGAACTGTAACCGTTGTTTGGCGAGCCTCGATGGCCAAGGGCAAATGAATTTCACAAGAGGAACTAAAGAAACCTCGTCATCTCATTGCCGGGACTGCAAGTGTGAGCCTTGCTATTGACATATACACTGATTGACATATACATATATGCTATTGACATATACAGTGACATATACACGTTTAATCTTATCTACACTGCTAATTTTTACTATGGATGGATGGGTGGAACGTATGAGCATCCCCTCTGAAACGGGGTGATGGCAGGTGCCACCATGCTCAGCTTTTTTCTCTTTATTTTTGTTTAACTGAGCTGTAAGTTATTAAAATTCGCCATGTTCTTTAGATACGTCTTCGTACAGTTTAAACCTTATGTCACCTCTCTGCTTTTGAGCCGCCAATCTTCCAAACGCTTTTTGCTAATCTCCATCGCAGATTTATTTACATGACTGTTGTTATCTCTAAACCCTGGGGCCTCAGAAAGAGTGACTGCCTACATCGACATCGGGATGGATACCATCACATTTTAGCATGAGGTGTTCTGTTCTCCCATTTCAGTGGTCATTGAGAACTGCTCATGCGATCCGACAGATGGCGCTGGACGCAGCAGAAGAAATTTAACGAATATGAAGACACATGTGCTGTGTGTCTATATCTTCGTTAAAGTTCTTCTGCTGCGTCCAGCGCCATCTGTCGGATCGCATGAGCAGTTCTTACTTTCGTTAAATTTCTTCTGTTGCGTCCAGCGCCATCTGTCGGATCGCATGAGCAGTTCTCAATGGCCACTGAAATGAGCCGTGTAGCAGCCGCGTATACGTGAATGTATGTGAAGGAGAATATGTATGTGAAGAATGTACCTGAAGGAGAATACAACAAGTGCTCAACTTCGTCCTTAGCTGGGCGTACACATTTTATAATTCGATGTCAGTCAATCGCTTCACCGTAACACTGTGCAGGCGTTGATATCCGTGCTATACCAGCTGAGATAAGCGAGAACAAGCTCGTTAATATATAACATTGAAGCTGAGTCACATTTAAGGTTTGTGAGCGGGCACAGAAAAAAAAGGCCGCTGGATGTAAGCTCTTCAGATAATACGCAAAAACTGCAAAACCGCAATGCGTGGAAGTAATATGCATGGGCTTTGCCAAGCACGTACTCAGCTATACGTAACCGAACACATCCAGAGCGCAGTAGCTGCGTACAGGTACGACGAATTAGTCATTCCTTCCGGCTGCATGTTTAAAAAGATTATTCTAGAAGTCAGAAGGCGAAATTGCGTGTGATCACGCAGTCCTAGCGATAACGTCAAAATTCTTACCTCGATACCTTGGAACCCCCTTCTTCGACGCGGCCATCGCAGCGCCCTCATCAGGACCGGGGGAACGTTGGAGCTAAAGGAGAAAGGAGCAATCCATGTTCAGCTAGTTTTGCACACCACATCTACGATGGTTTTTAATGGGCGCTATAACTTATTATGTATACGCGCCGTAATGCACCATCGCCTGCGTTTCCGATACAAACGAGCAGCAGAAGATAGCACTGTGACATTATTTCTATGCACAGCCTTCCACAGATTCACAATCATTTTCACACGGAAGCGAACATCTCGTAAATTACTGGCGCTCTGTAATTCGCTGTAATTACTAAAAATCGGATGATGCTTCTGATTATGATATTGTTACTGATGATGATGATGATGACATAGGCCTTCGGTACAGGCCTTAGAAACCTTAACCCTCGACCACGCAGTCCTCACCTTATTACTGACAGTCAGCAAAAGTTCTAAGAAACCGTAAGGTGAATGATAACCCAGAGCTGGCTCTCACACTGCATGTGCCTCATTCGCTGACTATACAAGCCAGCGCTTTCTATCTGCATGGTGCACGAGGTATCGAGCGGGCGTCGTTGTTAACGGTGCTGCGGTCTGTACATGCGAAAAAGGCGGCGAGGACTGCTGCTGCGGCCATTTTCGATGCTGCTGATTATTAAAAAACAAATAACAATACGCCGGTAATGAATCCTGTATAGTGTTAAAAAATGCCCCTCTTAAGTTGTCTCTAGCCACTGTAAAAGAACGCAGCCACAGTCAACTGGCGATGTATCATTTTTAGTATCGAAAACTTCCTTAGGATGCGCTATTAGCGAGAACTGCGCAAGGGTTAAATCTGACGCTTATCACTATGAAAATATTTTCCGATTTGAATTTAGATTTAAAAAGGGCATTTTTCTTATTAAAAAGATATACTACGGAGTAGTAAGGAAACTTCAGTGCTCCTCACTTTGCAGTACAAAAAAAAAAAAAAGAAGGAAAGGCACGTTTACTATAACAGCCCGCATACCGGTGGAGGTAACTTCTTTTGCTATTATTATTATTGATTGAAAGACTGGAATTCCCCATCTGGCACCTCAAATCGCACGACGATCTGCAAAATATTCAACTGCTAGCTCATGCAGAGTCCCCAAAGCATCTGAACAGTATGTGCACAGAACAAGCTTTTGCGTGTGAGAGAAGCAGTCAAGGAAGGCTGCTTCTGAAGACGACAGAAGCGCTAGAGTATTCAAAAATCCTGAAGTGCCAAGAAAGTAAGCGTTTGAATAGGAATAACGTTTCAACACGCATTGCTTCTAGACAGAAGATCAACTTTTTCACACTAGTTTGTTAGGATACCGGACCGCCTTTCGCATTATAGTCAAGTTTGTAAAACTCAGGTTTTTTTTTTAACATTAATGCTTTACACTAGTCTACTACATTTTCGCCTCATTTCCTTGTTTGTTAGCTTTCAAGACAGGTCACAGATTTTGGCAACCTTAACGCACTATCTCCTTTTGCCAGAATATTCCACGACATTTTGAAAATGTACACTTAATGCACCCTACTGTTTATCACGCACAGGAAACCAAGAAAGTGGAACACAAAATGGGCCCCCGAATGCTTAATTCCGATGTCCACTTACGCAAACTTCTTACTGAATACGGCCGAGACGAAATTTACCCACGCGCCTGAAATACTAATTAAAAATAAATAAGAAAAATTAGAAACACTTTCTTTCTCCTCGCGGGCGAAATGAAAGAGAGAGCGGTACTGTAACACTACTGATCCGGAGTTCCCGGGTTCGAACCCGACCGCGGCGGCTGCGTTTTTATGGAGGAAAAACGCTAAGGCGCCCGTGTGCTGTGCGATGGCAGTGCACGTTAAAGATCCCCAGGTGGTCGAAATTATTCCGGAGCCCTCCACTACGGCACCTATTCTTCCTTTCTACTTTCACTCCCTCCTTTATCCCTTCCCTCACGGCGCGGTTCAGGTGTCCAACGATATATGAGACAGATACTGCGCCATTTCCTTTCCCCAAAAAACCAATTATTATTATTATTATTACTGTAACATATTCGATGGCTAGGTGACAGCGAAATTTGGAATCAAAGTGGATAACGGCGTCTAACACAAATGAACGACTGAGAACCTCTTTTGTGGGCAGCGGAGACATCGCGCAGTATGTGACTGCCGGTTTACGGACCGTTCGTTTCCTCCCCTTTCGTTTTCCTCCTTCCCACATAGCTCTTTTCGCTTTGCAAACCCAGCCCGCCTCTGATTCACGGTGGCGCGGCACCGCCCGCCCTAAGCAGGCCCATAAATCGGCCCCGGCGCACGAAGCTTTGTATACAGATTCAACAGTCTTGTCGAGGGGATCGCACCCACACGGGTACTTGCGGCGCGCATTGACACACAAGCCGCGTTAAGTTCTTGATACTTTTTTTCATATATACAATGTATACATTTCAGCAGGAGGTCTCTAAGTTGCATGCAAACTGTCAGGGGGACCTCCGATATTATTGCATAAGCTCTATGCTAAGATGCAGGCACCAAGTGGTAATAAATAGGTCAAAATACATAAGCTTAATAAATTCACAGAACGTATTAGTAAAAACAAATAAAAAGAAGGCAGCCTGTAATACAACAAGGAAATCAATAGGAACGCTAAAAAAATTCTTATCACGGCCTGTAAATACAAAAATAACCTAGCGGTGTTACAGTAGCGGATCAGTCGATGGCAGCGTATTAATAAAGAAGGCGGCGCCTCGCTCGAGTCTCGCATAAGTCTGCACAGAACGGGGAGGTTTTTGTTATGCACGCGGAAGGCGACGGGAAAAGAAGGGCCTGCATGTGTGGCTCCGGTACGCAGCACCGAGGTCGCAAACGTGTTATTGGGTTTGCAAGTGTAGCATTATATGAATACAAGCAAGCAGATCCACTGAATACGACAATCGGGTACACTATATACTAGCATCCTGTCTCTCCGCAAGAAATATCACCCAGCGCGCGTTGCCAAGCTTGTTGCGGGGACCTGGAGACGCGAGTGTCTCGGCCGGAAGGCGGGTTGTGATTTAAAATTAAAATTACCCTGCCACGTGAAGAAAAGGTTTTGCCCGCCATATATATGCGCGATGTATGGCGGTTACAACGCATATCTTGTTGTCTCGGAGGCGCCGAGGGAGGTCGCTCTACACGAAGTGAGAAACGAATGCGTTTGCGGGCGAGAATAGATGTTGCGCCGTATTCTCGGCTTACGAATATGCATCGCTCCGGAGAGGCTTAGCAAAAAAGAGAAAAGAGGGACAAATAGGCAATAAAAGAAAATCCCAAACTGTTTTTGCGTGCTGGCTCGCTGCACGACGCCGACCGCTGTATATATTCATAAGGCGGACACTCGTGCGCGGCGGCTTAAAAAATGTATCGCGTGTTCACTTCGAAAACTGCTTTGATGTTGCTGCGCGCATGTCATCGCGGCAGAACGACTCACTGTACTCAGATGCGTCCTGCGCAATACATGCTCAAGCAGAGCATGCTTTCAAAAGTCAGATGCTTCGCGAAAGCAATTTCAACAACAAACAAACGATAACCCACGAATGGAACCGCTCCGAGCTGAAGAGCATCTCGTCATGGTGAACACTTTCTTCGTCGCTTTTCTTCTTTCTTTTTATCATCGTTCAACTTCCTTTCTTACCCAGGCCTCAACGTGAGTTCCCTTCTACACATGTCCTCCAGCAGTGGACATCGAGCAGTTTGCATTGCTGTTGAACAAGAGCCCAACATTGTGGACTGTCATCTTCCTCGACACGCAGTCGCCGGCTCATAAAACGCGGAAAGGTAGCACGTTGTATCCTGAAGAAATTAGAATAATAGGCTAAATGCGTGTGTGGAGCAATAATAATTGGGTGATTATTCATTAGTAGGTTAGCAGCGCCATTTTCTAAAAATTACGTCAATTAAGTTTCGAAAGTAGCGTAGAAATGGGGTGAACGTTTTTATTTACGCCATTTATTTCTCAGAATTATTTTGCTTTGGTGCCTACCGTGAGCAAGCATGCGCAACATGGCCCGCAACGAGGGCCCACTGACTGTCGGAGTTAACTCTCCACCGCATTCAAGCGTTTCCGAGAAGACCGCATGGTCCACTACCCCTAAGTGTAATTTGCCTGGCTCAACACTGCAGCAAGCCCAGATAAATGAAGAGCATATAATTGTGCTTGTGAGATACATAATTACTCGGATGCGAAAATGTTTCGGACAAAAACGCTTTGGACAACGTAACTCGCGTCTCGCGCACATTCTCCGCGACCATCGCGAACCCGAACTTTTTCGCGCAAAAAAGCCGCTTTCGGCCTACGCGTGCAGC
Source organism: Amblyomma americanum (assembly GCF_052857255.1). Taxonomy (NCBI): domain Eukaryota; kingdom Metazoa; phylum Arthropoda; class Arachnida; order Ixodida; family Ixodidae; genus Amblyomma; species Amblyomma americanum. The sequence continues at coordinate 90,109,751 of NC_135502.1, read as the reverse complement.
CACATTCCCAAGTCTGGCTGGAGACTTAACGTTCCCGGGCACGTACGAGCGTTTAAGGGCGAAGCGAAGACGCGTCCGAGGTTAAGCGCTCGGCCGACTGCAGGCGCCGCTGTCGAATGAATAAAAAGGGGGGGACCCGGCGAGGGGCACCTGTGAGAAAAACCAGCCGAAGGCGGGCCTTTGCGGCGAGCTACAATCGCGCTATATAAGAGCACGTCGCGTGTGTCTGCGATGCCATATACATGAGTTGCAACCCGCGGACGAGGAGACACGGAGCAGCGTCTTCCAACACCCCCCCCCCCCCCCCCAAACACACGCACACACACTCACAGAAAGCTACGATCGAACGCTTATTCTCGCAAGCATGCGTGCGCATAAAAATACACACAAAGCTCTCCCGCCCTAAGGCTCCAAATGGGTGAGACAGGCGTGAATGAGGAATCGATCGCAGCGCACCCTGTGGGCTTCTTCTCTTCCACCGGCGGTCATCCATGCCGGACCACACGGAGGCCTGCGCCCGTATGCGCTATATATACGGCAGAAACGCCGCCAGAATGAATGACCATATACGCGTCGGACCGACCGGTCGCAGCCACGGAGGGGCCGGTTGCGTTGTGCGCTGCCTCAGAGAAAAAGGCTGATTCGCGTGACGGAAGTTGGGATTAGCGCTAGGTGTCCACGCACATGGCTTGCATATGAAAGTAGTATGGCCCGCGCGCACCGTCAACCTTTGGGATTCATCCGGTCTCCGAGAACGCGTTCGTTGTTATACTACGCTTCTGTTGTACGTCGTCCCGCACAGGTGTCCAGGCAACTTCCCAAACTCCCTTTTAATATACATGAGCAACCATATGCATGCAGGCCTTATGTGCCTGTGTGCGCGTTGTCCAGAACTTCGCAGAAATCGGGGGTAGGGCACAGTTCCGTCGTGGGGGCAAGAAAAACTGAAATACCGCTTACATTAACGTGAAATGTTAACAATAGGCCGATTTCACCGCGATTTTCAGAGCGCCAGTGGTGTCTGGCGAGGCAGTATTTGAGCATTTGCTATCAAAGATGCGATTTGGACCACGAACGATGTACTGATAATTTTTTTTTATGACTGCATTACAAATGAACGTCAGAAAAAAGAAACAGGTCAAAATGCGTGCAGAATGCGAGCTTTAACAACAATGTCATTTAGAAAACTTGCTATAAGAATCACACTGTAGCACGACCTGAACTGTCTCGCGGTTGCCACAGCTAGAGGTCTAGAGAGAGATGAGAGGTGAAGCCCAGCGGGGAATCTCGGCATGCGGAAAAGGAGCAGGCATGCAAAATAATATCAGTCCGCTTCACATTTAAAGGTAATTTATGTAAAGGGTGATATTTAAATGTATGCAAACTACTGGCAAAAAAGTCATGACTCGTTTGCCTTGCTACAATGAGGGAATACTAGAGTGCTAATGCATCTGCATGACGAAGAACATGGTGGCTTCGTCTACCTCATCTCTACTCTTAATTCTTGACCCACTGCTAGAACTAGTAATATAAATGAACGAACAGGTGATTTTATTAGTATACCCAATCCACTCGTCAAGTGTGTCCGCCAGCGTCTGCCCGGTTACTATACGGCGTAATGCGATTCAGGAACTGCTGAATGGACACACGTTTAGTGGCCAGGAAAAAGCGCGTACACGGTTCTAACATTACTCCCACCTTCACGCTCGCAGGTTCATCACCGAAGACGTGCGTTCGGAGACTTCGCAACCGGAGCGGCTGAAGAGCTTCCAGCTACTACGCAGTACAGAGCCATCTACACAGCGTTCCCGCGAGAAGCAGCCTGGCGCCAGCGGGAACCATCAGGCGGCCATGCACCCGATCGTCACGGGGCTTTCTTCTATTTATATTTTTCCTGCGCCCACGGCACTCTGGTGTGCACGCACGCCATGTTCTGCTGCTGCAGAAAAGAAGCTCGCGTCGGCCATGCCAGGAGGCAAAGGAAAGAACATTGGGGGAACCGCAGCAGCAGGCCAATCGAAGCATGATTCCGCCGCCGAGCCTCCAACCGCACCCCCCCCCCCTCCCTTCACCCTCCCTCCCCGCCACCTCCCCTTGGGGGGACTTCTTGTGTCTTTCATTTCGCTGGCTCTTGCGGCAGCTCAGCAGAGAGGCAGCAAAGCCGAGTGAGCCGTGCCATCCTCCTAGTCTCGCGAATGTCTTCTTTCCCGGGCTGCCAGAGCACAAGGCCCGCGCAGCAGCAGCAGCAACTGCGGCCGCGACGCGACACGTTGCGTGCAACCGAGCCGCTTGCTTGACAGGGACCCGCGTCTTTGTTCTTCGTCCGCGGGCAGGTGTCCGTCTCGCCGCGGTCGCTCCTGCTGCTGCTTTCGCGCGCGCTTTTCCATCACGCCGCGGCGCTGGCATAATTGTGGCGCCTGTTTCTGTTTCGGGAGGCTATCATTAGTCTGGGGGGCCCCGTCGGCGGAGCGGGTGTCCCCGCCGCGTGAGCCGCCCTTCCCGGGAGCGTCCTTCGGGCGCAGAGGAGCGCGCAGTCGCGCGCTGCGGCCCTCTTGTTTCGCGCGCGCGCGCACTCGCGTTTCAGCCGAACAACGGGCCGGACTACTACTATACAGCGCGACTGCGTTTCGTGGGCAATTACGGCCCATTAGCGACGTCGGGAGGGATCGCGGCGCGCTGTGTGTCTACCTCTGGCTGCCCGCTGGTCCCCTTCTCTCTAATTTCTCGGCTGAGGTTACACGCAGTCGGGACATGCGTTCGCACGCGGTCGTGCTTGTATGTTTGTATGTGTGTGTGCGCGCGCATATGCGTGCGCCGGTGCCGTTCTCTGGACGGCGGTTCGGGGGTCCCACAGGGGTCCCCCTGGTCGGACGGACGTGGCCGAACGTGGTTACACGCGGGTCGCGGAGTCTCTCGATTGCCATCGCACTTCCCCTTCTTTCGTCGGCGGAAGGGTTCATGAATATGCGCGCACAGCCGCACGCTCGCTGTCCACGTCCGATGCGGGACACGACTAATCTCGCAGAGCGAGGCGTGCTCCGTTCACGGATGAACGCCGCGTGCATGGACTGCTCTCGAATTGACTCAGGTGCGTGCCCGCCCACCACCGACTTCTTCGTCGAAGGCTGTTCGGATGGAGGAAGAGGGAGGGGGGGTCCGACCGAAATCAGACAGAGCGGGCGGGCCAGTCGTGAATGCATCCCATGCATGCACGACTGGATTGTTGTTGCTGCTGCGATCTTATTCAATCGGTTATCGAGGCGCAATTATTTCTTCTACGCACCTCGCGCCCCTTCTCCCCTATCACTCCATTCGTCGGCCTTCTAATCCGTGTTCGCAAGCGCGCATCGCATCGAAAGAAACATGGAGAAGACTAATGCGGCCAACCGACCGAAGACGGAGCGCTAGCTTGAGCGCTGCCCTGACTGGGGCGCGAAAGATAAGGTTGTCGGCGACCGATGCCCGATGCCATGTTTTTTTCTACGAGTTGTTTGGCCACACTGTTTTTCTTTTTTTTTTTGATGGAGTATACAGCGAGTGGAGCGCGCATTTCGAGATTTTGTTCTTGAGAGCCAAGGTGCCCATCTTCGCTGTCGTCACTGCAGGGCTTGCTAATGGCGGGCAGAGTTAGCAGCTATTTTCGGACAGTACAATGTGACCTTATTATACATTATGGACTCGCCCAGACGTGCTGTGATACACAAGGAATATCTATACCCTGCACGCACTGGTGCATCAAGAATATATTCACAAGCGTCAGGAGTGTTTCTACTCACAGGGCACAAAAATATAGTTATGTATTCGAAAGAGTCAAGAGTGCTGCGAGGTCACGATGCAGTATTGTTGCTGATTAACACCACTGAGAAGTTCGTGCTTTTAGGCTTTATTATTCCGCAGCACGCTGCTGAAATAAAGCACCGATAATAACAGTAATGTACAACTACTGCCCTCTTTCGACTCACAGGTATTACCTGTGTAAAGGGCAAAACGGGCAAAGCGCGAGAGGAAACTGACTTTTCGTCTTCAAAGCAAAAATTTCTAAATTTCGAAGCCCGCTGACGATCACCAGCTCGCATTCAGTTGCGCTGCTCAGGTCACCAAACATCCACTTGTTTTATGTTCAAATCCGCTCCCTTCCCATCTTTGCCAGGCAACAGACACGACGAAACGCATCCGTCATTCCATATCCTTCATCGAAGACCGAATACACCATCATAAGATAAAATATCATATCATAAGATATATATCATGAATAACATAAGATAAAAAAGAAAGACGCAAATAACGATGCTAATGAATACCATAGTGGTACGCGGTCGACTTGTCCGAAGCCTTTCGGCGAGCCTCCGCGGCCTCACGCGCATACGGATAGAGCCTCCGTACGCACGCGCGCACACACCATCCAAGGGCCCTCGGCGCCGTGCATAATGGCGCGGTGCGGGCGGCGGCCGCAGGAGTCACATAAATCAGTCGTCCCGCCGGCGCTGCAGCGGCGTGGCTTCTGGGCGTACGCAGGTGGCGGGGTGGGCAGTTCGACGTATATGCGCCGTTGGGTATCGTAAATGCCCCTAATGAGCGTGCCGCTTCCTTCTTTTGTCTCTGCGGGTATTCGGTGCCAGGCGCTATCTTCTTTCTTCGGTTTTGTTTTCCTGTAACAACGCGCAAGGAAACCGCTAGTGGCATAACAAGGGGCTCGAAGACAACGACGCCGCGGAGCAGAGATGACAGTCGTGGTTGCCCCGAGGAAGAAAAGGAAGTATGAAAAAAATACAAATGAGGCAAGGAAGGTCTTGGGCGGCTTTTACGAAGAAACGGGTGCCTGCTGACAATAATGAGCCGCCGTAGTTGATTTATAACCGGTTCTTTTCTGTTTCCAGAAAAGCGACGTGCGGGAGTGCCGACGGGGCCGTTTTGTTCGTTTGCCCGAAGCGCAGCTGGTTTTTCTTTTGGCCGCACGTCGGGGTTCAAATTGCGCCCCCATGTGTTCGTAGCTTTTCTTTCACCGTCCTAGTTGAAATGAAAATGAGAGATAGAAAAAAAAAAATTGGCAGAGACCCTTGAGACTGCTTACGTTTGGGAATGCGAAAGCATGAGGCAGTGTTGGCACTGTTCTCCGCTGCGTGCGCCGTTTTCAATGGCTCGATGTATGACACCACCCCCACGCATACGCACACGTGCGCCTATGACACCACCGGCATCGCCGTACGACGAGCGGTTGCATCACAGTTTTGATACGAAAGACTGGGAAGGCACACACCTGAAGCTGCATATGTCGTCGATTCGAACCCTTGTGGCAAGCTACCCTCCGCCTTGACTAGCACATGTAAGCTATATGCAGCGATAAATCGTATGACATCACCCGGAACGCTGTACGACGAACGGTTGCGTCAAAGTTTTGGAACGAATGTCCTCGCATGAGTGGCGCCACATAGAGGTAGCCCCGTGGGAGGGATTATATAGACGAACGACATGTGCAGGACTGTCTGAAGTGGCGGTGCTCACCTTACTGTGTGCGCCATATAGCCGCTTGATGAAGTCACCCTTTTTTTGCATACCATCGCTCGTATTTTCTGTACAGTCTGCCAGTACACACACACGCTGCCTGCTTTTCACGTAAAGGGACTAATGCTTTCGCATTAAAAAGGAAATTACACCTGCTTGACTCTTTTTCCACAAAGACGCGACAGCTGTTTACCAAAGCTCCCAACGTCAACGCACTGACGCTTACCTTTTTTTTCCTCATTAAACTCGCCTTTATTTTTTTTTCTCTCTCTCTTTCACTTGGTATCGTGCATGGGGTAACGTGCAGTGCCACCTCAAATCACACGAGAGTTTGCGCATTGCGCCTTCACCGAAATGCGGCCGCATTAAGTGCGATTCGATCCCCAGCCCAAGTGTTCAGCACTTGAACTTTCCTCTCAAACACCACTTCTGATATTGCATGTACCAGCATTCCATGAAAGAAATAACGCTAAACGAGGGTCTTGTGTTTATGCCAAAGTACTGAGAGGAGTATACATAGACTATATACAGCTCTCGAAACACCCCATACATCTCGGACACCGGCTCTCTACCGCCATCTGGTGCAAGTCATTGGTGAATTGTGCATAACGCAATCCGGCCCCACCTCCGCTGATGCTTTGAACAAGAAATCGAGGGTTGACGAGTTGCTGGTTCATCTCGATGGGTCTAGTTTGCTCTGAAAAAGGCATACGCCGGTTAGAACAGCTATTTGCTGAAGGTTCAAAGCCTGTGTGCCTTTTAATCGTAACTTTGCGTGGAGAAAGAATTTAGGCTAGCCATTTGTGCAGGTTCCTTTCACCAGGTATCACAAGTGGCTGGTACCCATTAGTGTTTCTGTATATATGTGTATATGTATGTATTAGTGTCCCTGTATATACAGGAACACTAGTACCCATTAAGACCCGGCCCCGAGTGTGCGATTTCAATAACATAATCCCGAGACGGTTTGCGATTTAATAATCACAACAACGTATCCGATTTCGTAGAGTTATGAATATGTAAAGAGAGATGAGAAAATTGGTGAAGGAGGGCGAGAGAATTACAGCCAGGGTGACTAGAAAAATACCAGAATAGTTTTGGAAAATCATGTTTGAGAGGTTTCACTTACTGCTAGGTGACAGCTTCATAACTCTTCAAAACAGGCTACACTCCAGTTTTTATTGAGTCCCAACGTGTATCGGAACTATGTATCGCCATCGTCCACTGGGGTCCGGACTTAACTGTATTACCGGGTTCCAGCCACTTACGGCACCTGGTGAAAGGGATGTAAACTAATGGCTAGCCCAAAGTTACTGTACGCAACTGGTAGGCGAGCATTATGCCTACTGGTCACGTTTTAAGTCCCGTTTGCAGCAACGCGAACAGCTTCACGAAAAATGAGTCAAATTTAAGCTTCAGCTCACGGTACCAGCACAAGATAAGTTTTTCCACAAAGGCTGCGGCAGCGGCGCTAGGACGTTATAACTACTGATCACCAGGTTGCGGGTTCGCACTTGGCTACAGAGGCCGTATTTCCAATGCCTAAAATGCAAAAAAAAGTTATTACAGCGAGAATTCGCTACAGGAAGGGAAAACTCTAAGGGAATCATTATTAATAACTATCCCCCTCCCCCCTCCTTACGCCATGCCATAGTCGCTTTCTCAGTTGTGACACGTAAAAACAAAAATAAATATTTATTAATAGCATGCACAGTCACCACCGCAAGCAATATACCGTTACTATTATTAGCACGCGACGCGGAACGCTACGCACGTGCGCATAGGACATTAAGCTCTGAGTCTTCTTTTCATCAACATAGCTTTTTTTTTTTCGTTCCGTCATGACGCGGCGAAACGAACTTGCCGCGGTGTTGCGAAAGTGGAAGCGGACCACGTCAGCAGGGAATCGCCAGTCAGAGGCACTGCAGTTAATTCGCACAAAAAATATCACACCGACAAAAAAAAGTTATCTATACGCAGGCGTTAGCAACAGTATGTGGGGCGAAGCTCCGCACATATAATATTACTCGCACTTTCCGACCATTTTCTCGTTTCTTGATGATTCCACGACCTCGGAACGCACACAGCGATCATCGGGCTCGTTCAGGGGCGGGTACGCCCGCGCAGAGAACAAAAAGTGAACGGCCAGAAGCGCACGAAATCGAGTCTCCGGAGAGCTGGACTGCTGGTGCTGCCCACGGCTCTGAATGCAGATGCGGCTTCAGCGTACGCGTCGCGGCCAGCTTCGACCACGGCTCGCTTCTACCGGGCAAAAAGCGCGCTTCTACCGCGGCCGCCGGCTGGGCTCGACCGCGCACCAGGAAAACCCAATCAGAAAGGTGGCGGTCGCTGGCGCGCTCTTTCTGCTCCCATTGGGAAGCGGCTCCAGGGTCATCCATCATGCGGCGGGGCGAACAGCGCGCGTCGTGCGGAACGAACCTTCCACCAGTCGCACAACGCAGCGCGCTGCATGCGATCTTTCCCCCTCTCAACTCAACCCCCCCCCCCCCCTCAGCCTTCCCCTTTACTCTTGGGAGTCCGGCATTTTTGGAGGGGGCGCTTGTAGGACTGGACTGGTGGACTTCGGGGTCAGCAAAAACGTAGCCGCATCGCAGAAAGAGCAAGGGCGGATCGTGGAGACAGTTGTTGCTTGTTGTTGCGCCTTGGCTTCGCGTTCAGGGTCGCCCAGCGCGACCACCCTCGGCAGGGCATACGCGACGGAGCTGCAGCTTTGGGTGCCGCCGCCGCCGCATGGGTGCGAGAGTGTGCCGGTGCGGCCCAGCTGGAGCGTGACGAATCGGCGCCGAGGCCCGGGACACCTTAGTGTGATTCTTCATCCTTTCGCCTTCTATTGCTCGCGAATGCGCGCCGCCTTGCGCCGGCTGTTTGCATTCGACTCGGCATCTACAGGGATGGGCCCTACACGACCGGGGCGAAGCGCAGGTATACGCGTAGCTTATGAGTTATGACACCTGTCCGGACTGTTTTCGGAGGCAGCAGTCAAAGAGGAAATGAAGGCGGCAGGGTTGTCTGCTGAGGGGGCAGCAGCCGCGCTAAGGTATAAATCGGAAAGGAACGCGGCGAAACCTATTTCAGCCCGTTGCTTGTCATCGACGCCATCTTTTATTTTTATTTTTTCTATCTCCCTGCCCGTTGTTTTTCATCTGTCTTTCCCCAGACAGCTGATGAATGGCAACCATATGCGGTTCGAAACCTCTGACATGGGGTGAACGTGGTCTCCCGGAATCAAACCCCGTAAACAAAACAACAAACCTGCGGTAAACATGAAATTGCGGAACCATGAGAATTTAACGTCGCGCTAAAAGGTGAAGGATAAGAGATGGTACGTGTATACGTTCCCCCTGAAGCCATCTGCGCCGTCAGCGCACACACATCACTGTCTCCTTAAGAGCGGGTTCGCCCTAAAGTGTGTCCGGGATCCGAAATTCGCACAAATGCATCCATTTATCATATTTAGTGTTGTTATTGGTGCTACTTCAGTCAGCCGCAATATCCCCTACCCTTCCTCTTACCAAGCACACACCTTCACCGCTCCTTTTTTTTTTTCCACCATGTTTACAACAGAAAGCGCGCCTCTTTTTGACACTTTTTCTTTTCCACCAGCACCTCTGTCCCACTCAGGCTGGCACCCCTCCGAAACCCTTTGACAAATGTTAGGTCGAAAAAAAAAGGGCTTTTTTTTTTTTTCAGCCCACCGCGCTATCTTCTGAGAGATGGCAAAAAACCTGGGTCAGAAGAGGAGATAGCTCAGAAAAAAAAAACTTTTTTTCTCTCTCTTTTCTCAACAGTTTGACAATGGGATGCGTCCTGTGGCATCCCGCGGTAGCATTTGTGCCCAGCACGAAGGGCTCGCGCAGCCGAGATCGCTTGTCTCACGCTGGCATGCTCGGGACTGGCTAAACATGCCACACAAAAAACGACAGTTCTTTCAGCATCCGCTGACACCGTGGCTACCACGAGAGTGGGCGACTGTTAGCGCCGATAGGCGGGGAGGTGCAAGAAGTAAAAGAAATAAAATCGCTTTACTTCTAACCGAGTAGCCCACCCGTCTTCGAATGCACTGCGTTTGTTCCTCCTCTTTTCTTTTGCTTCTTGTTCTTGTTATGGATGCTTCCTTTTGGGCTGTTCCGTGTCCGAGGTTAAGAGGCTGACAGATGCACTGCGCACGGGCTCGTGACTGGTTCTTCTTGGGGGGTCACAACGCGTTTAGAAGAGGCGCATTCCTTGGAACGGTTCACATCGAAGGACGACTTCGACTGTGCACCATCTACGAACTGGACACTGCAGAATGGTCGACGAAGGATTCGTTTCCTGCGCGCGTTTGCGCAGACCACAGGTAAGTCTTTGCGGTTACTGTTTCCTTTCTCATTGTTTTTTTGTAGTTTTCCCTGGACCGTATCACACGGCGTGCTCGATGTGCTTACGTAAGCGCCTTGTATGAAGTTTCTGAACAGCACTCTGAATGCATTCGACACGGCATCACACGCAAACTACTCTTTCCCGCACAGGATGTTACGCAAACCCTGATCCGAAACCAAAATACGCCATGGAGAAGCTAGCTAAGAAGCCATTCTCGTCATCTAGTTCATGCAATATTTAGGCCGGAAATCGCGGATGTGTGCCCTGTGTCAACAGCTTTATTCCGCGTCCAATATAGTTAGGTGTCTTTAGTAGACGTACCGCGTCTTCCTGTACCTCGTTTATTAAAGGTCAAAGGGATGATGAAAACTCGCAAAGCACTTCCGATGTGCTAAACATAACGGCCAGTGAGACAAATGGGGCAAGCACATCGTGCGCTCGGGTCGAGCGAGTTAGCGGCTACGGCTGTTTCAAGGTGCAGGCGCGCGCCCAGAAAAGCAAAGCAGAAAAAAAAAGAGGGCGGAAAAAAAGAGCCAATAGGTGCCGAAAAAAAAAAAAAAGCCCCGAAGAAAAAGCAGCAGCATCACGCCCCCGCGAGCGCGGAGCTCCGCAGTGCAGTTCTCGGGCGTACACACAGAAGCACTCTTGTGTTTACGCGTTTCATTTTCCCCCACTCGCCCCCTTTCCACATCCACACCCGCTTGTAGCAGCGCGTCTCCTTTTCTGCCCATTTAATAATTTTGTTGTTTTCATGCGTACAGCTCCCATAGCGGCAGGGAACACCAAAACGCAAACAAGTAAGCGAGCGAGCCAGCGTGCGTGCAAGTAAAGTGAAAGCCTACGGGAACAGAGGAGACGCCGCAGAGAGGTTCGTTCCAAGCGAGCGCCCTTGCGCGATCGATTGCTTTCAGCACCGGCGCAATATTTCGGCCCCCATTTTTTTTTTCTCCAGATCCTTGTTTTTCTCGTCACAGTGTCTCTTTTTTTTTCCGCATTTTCCTCGCGTGGAACTTCCTCTTCACTCGAGCGCTGTGGGTCCGTTGTTCGTGTACACGCTCTTCTTGGGAAGTGCAGTCGCCGGGCGAACTCCAAGCACTGTTGGCGTGCGAGTCCTCTTCGCTGGTGTGCGGCCGCAAAAACAGCAGCAGCAGGAGCATGCACACAGCGACCGCCGGGGCAACAAAGGCACGCCATATTCAAATCAGACGCTCCCTCCGAAACGACTCCGTCTAGTGAAAAATGGCGGTCCCCGCTACCCTATATTCTTTATTCGCCGACGGTTCTCCGCGCAATGTGAAGTTTGTTCGGTTCGCATGGTATTCGCTGTGTTTTCGTTCACTCGCTCGACAGCGCCTACTTTGCTGTTGCTTCGAGCTGCGCGCAGAACGGGCGGCTGAAGAAGAAGCGCTCGTCGACTAGAGAGATTACATGGCCGCATATCCTCAGCTGCAGCGAAAGTCGCTGCAACCGTGCAGTCCTTTTCATTGGGGCACGTTCGAGCTTTTTATCATTATTAGAGGCTCCTTTGCATATTGGTCGCTCGTTCCGTGTTCGTCTACTTTCACTGCTTCTGCGTTCCGGAAGCCGGCTCCCTATCGAAAGCGCGGCGCTTGAGCAAGCAGTTCCGAAAAAACTTGACCATATTGAAGATCGAAAAGCCCAAGCAAACCAGCTGGTTTCAAGATTGGACACCATGAATCGAAATTCCGTTGTTCGTCCTGTTCGATGGACGAGCCCTGCCAGCTGTAGCGAACAAAGGCTTGCATCTTTGTCCTGTGCTTCTCCGTTGCAACAGGGTGGTCTAGGAAAAAAAAAAAAAGACATCATCCAGGCAACTAAACAAGGAACAGAAATTTTTCAAACATTATACGTATGCGACAGGAACGGTGGATTGTCGGGCTCGCATGCTGTTGTCGAAATTGACGACGTGAGAATTTCGTTAATGGATCCTCCTGCGGAACGCGGCATTAGCAGTGGCAACATAGACGTTCGTTGGCACCACCAGGTGGTGCTGCCGTAGGTGCTTCTAGGTGTCTAGTTAGCACTTGGGCCTGCGTACAGCGCGGTCAGAGCAGCTATAGATAGGAGAGCACATGACCTGGCCTCCCTGACAAACAGCTAGAAAACACTACTAGCGCTACTGAATAAAAGAAACGAAAGGAGGTAAAGAGAGAAAAAGCAAAAGGAGCAGCGCAGGAAGAGGGAGGGGACAGGCGACGGGCCCAGCAAGTGCACCGATGCAGTGGCGGAGAGGCGGCTGCAGCAAGTTGGCCCCGGCAGAACGAAGGAAACGAGCCACCGCCGCCCAAAGGGAGGAAGGACAAGTGAAAGAACGAACGAACGCGCATACGCCAGCAGCCGAGCCTCAAGATCCTCCACCGATGATAAATGATTCATGGAGTTACCATAATTGTGTTCGTCCAGTTTCATCATTGGCGGCAGCCGGAGCCGGTTGGCGCGGCGCAGTCTCTCTATTTTTTTTTTTTTCTGGCTCCCCTTAGGCCTTTCTTTTTTCCTTTGTTTCGTTTCGCTTTAGAACGAGCTCTAGTTTTGCTGTTTACTTTCTTAATATTTTTTTCGTTTGCTTGCTATCTCTCCCAGCTCGGCACCACGGCAACACCGGGAACAGCAGCCGAGTTCTTTCGGCTCGAACACTTCTCTTCCTTTGCTCTCTCTCTTTCCCTCTCACTACTCCGTCGGCATCGCGTCTTCTCTCTTGATAATTACATTTTTGCCCAGCATCCCCCCTAGCCCCCACCTCCGGCGGGCCCCCTTATCTTGGAGCGTATGCTTTCTCCTTCTTTCCTCGACAGCGTCTGGGAGGCCCGCGTTCTTAGTCCCAGCTCCCTCCAAGCCATACAGGGAAGAACAGACCGCATAGCCTGTAGCTATGACTGCCGCGGTGCGGGGCTGACGTGTAATCGGCCCGTCCCTAGCATCGACTCGAGCGTGCCTTTGCCATGCATGGACGCCGCCGTGGCAGCGCGCGCCTCCTAGCGGCTGCGGCGGGCAGACGCTCTGGCGGCATGTCAGGCTTATTAGGTGCTCGCTTTCTGTGCCTGTACGCTGCTGTTTAGTGTTGGCGCGTGCGTCCACGCTGTTGTCCTCGGTCGCCGAGGCACGCGCGCTTGCGTGCGCAGCTCCGAGCACGTACGTAAGCAAAGCAAACGCGCGCTCACATATATCTCCACACCTAGGATATATATGAAGCCAGATGCACCTCGCGTGCTTAGGACAATATTTTCGGGAACAATGTTGGCTGGCCGTTCGCAAACGCAAGCACAAACACATCCCAATAGTCGGTTTTCCATCATCGCTGCATGCAGCCCGTTCTTCCGTATTTGTCTTTCTGCGGCCGACTGGCGGAAATAACGATCCGTAACGTGGAGAGCTTGGCCACACCTTGACTTACTCTTTGGAGGGTGTGTATAGTCTCACCGCCAGCTCACATATTCGATTGCCTCGACTGCCGCTATTTTTAGTTATCGCAACGCGTTTCCGAATTACCAAACTACGTACGGAACGTTAAAGACAGTGCGTTTCGGTATCCGCAAGATGCCGTATATGTACCAAGTCAAAGTGCCTAGTTCCATTGCTTTAACATTAATTTGGCTCCTCGACCCCGGCCGCAGCGGCCGAATTTCGATGGAGGCGAAATTATAGAAACCCGTGTGCTGTGCGATGTCAGTGCACGTTAAAAAACCCCAGGTGGTCGAAATTTCCGGAGCCCTCCACTATGGCGTTCCTCATAGCCTAAGTCGCTTTGGGACGTTAAACCCCCAAAACCATAAACCATTAATTTGGCTCTATGAACTTTTGCTATGTTTGTAGTCGTGTATATGCGAGGCCGGAAGATATTACTAACAAGTAGCTTGCTTATATGATGACAACGCTAACGTCAGTTTTTTTTTTTTTAATCTTACAAGGGCAGGCACGTAACTGTAGACTATTGACACGATCTAAATACAGACGCGGTGCAGTCTCGATTGACATACATCCGCTTCTTTCAAATCTCAACGCATTCCTAAACGCGTGGTTCGCTTACCCCTGGGTCCACTCCGGCTGCGAAGCCCAAGGGGTGTAACACTGCGCACACAGCACACGTGGATGGATGTAATCTTACACCACACCTCTGGTCCCAAAACCGCCACAACGGCTGCGCCAGCGCTCCCACGCAAGCACAATGTTCGCGTTGCTTTCCTGAGCAGCAGCGCCCTCTCTTTTTTTTTTTCCCCGGCACGCGGCGGAGGTGAGTCTGTAATTACGATCGGCGCATCGGCGCATGAAAAGCCTGCACCGCGCAAATGATCTCGAAGTCGCCCACCCCGACGCAGAAAACAAAGACCGGCATCTCACACCGCGGCCAAGCAGTGCGTAGAGTTGGAGGAGGAAGAGTGAAGGGAGGGGGGGCGCAAGAAGGGGCGACGACATTAGGACGCACGCGTCTGTAACATACTCTCCGCATAGCAAGAATGCGCGCAGGCAAGAAACCGCTTCGCGAGCCCGGCTCCCTTCTGTCTTTGGGTGAACTTTACGCTACGCCGTCGCCGCGGTGGTGCGGCGCGGCGTCGTTCGCAGCGTCGACGCCGCCGCGGCGGCGGCGCAGCTTCTCCCTGCTGCGCCAGCGACACGCATCAGGCTTCATTGGCAACGCGCGCGCGCCCGCTCCGACTGTGTCGCCGACCTGCGCTGGCCCTAATCGACTTTTAATGTTGGGCCGAACCTTGACTTTTCCCCGAGCGCTTCCTGCGCCGCCACCCGCTCTGAACCGCGCCGCCGAACATTCGCTCGCTCGTGAATCCCAGGTTTTGGCAGGTCGTCGCTGCATAAGACCGGGCAGACTATCTCGTTCGCTCTCTCTCTCTCTCTCTCGCTTTGTGCGCAGCTCACTGCATAGACACGCGATTCTCAAAGGGGATTATTGGACGGAGAGTAGCTGGAGCTGGGTTTTCGGCGCAAGTTTGCAACCGCAACGCGGCGTGCTTGGCGCGCGATCTGGCGGCGAGTTGACACTGACTTATTATGCGCGGGGCCACGGATGGAGGCCGTAAAGGACGCGCTAGAGCGCTGTCTTTGTTCTCGGATCTTCTCCACTCGCAATGCTCCGTTTTGCAGGTTTTCTTCTTTTCCCTCCTCCCACCTCCTTTTTTATCTTCTTTTCTTTCTTTTCCGTTCGGACGGGTTGTGTTGGCGGAAGCGTTCTTATTTTTCTTCGGGAAACTGCGGTGACGGTCACGACCCTTCTCTGTGCGTTGTTCTTTATACAAAGCAGTGCGAGGGGGAAATGGAGCGCACGTGGGACCGGGCGGAGTTGGAAGAAAGTAACCTGTACCGCGGATCGAACAATGACCGGCGAGTTGTCTCGCGTGCGCAGTATACGTTCGTCCCATGGCGTCTGTGTACCGAGAAACACAAGTTATAACCATAGGGGGTATGCACATTTTTCACCGCAAATGCGAGCAACAGGTAGTTTTAGAATAGCGGGACCCTGTCGGTTAGGGGGATAAGGGAGTAGCGGTGCGCCGGCGCGCCTGCGCAGGACACGAACCGGAGGGGCGTTTATTGTTCTGCGCATGAACGCTGGGGCCCTGCTACTCCCCTATGCTCCTAACCGACATGGTCCCCCTGCTCTAAAACTCTTTAATGATAAGCGATCAAGAAGCTGAAGTGCGATCTGGATTGAAAAACGTGCAGAGCCTAGCGTCTGATACAACTCAGGAAATCAAGGGCAAATACGCCTCAAAGGGCGCCCTTCAGCCAATAACGTCTAGGGATTGTCATGACGTCGTGGTTAATCCGATTTCATGAAAGCACGTACTGCGATTCAACTTGCGATGTCACGCTATAGGGGATTAGTCGCGACGTCGTGAGAACCGTTCGACGCCATTGGCTGGAGTGTCTTCTCTGAGGGGCATTGGTCGCTACATTCTTGAGTTGTACCCGACTATAGTCTTGCACGTCCGTTCTTCCAGTGAACATAACCAAATCTACTAGTTTTAGCGAATAATAAACTAGAGCGCAGCAGAAATAGGTCCGCTTGCAGTGATCTCTCTGTCTGCGCGTAAACCTCACATAAAGTACAGAGATTCAGGAAAGAAGCTCAAGGCTTTGCCTTCCAGAGTATCAAACAGCTTGTGGTTGGTTGTATAACCTCGCTGTCCAATCCTCTTCAAGGCAGTTCATTTTAAACAGCCACGGAATAAATCACGAAATAAGCGGGATAACGCGGGCTGTAGCTTGCACACTAAAAAATTCCTCACCCTTTAGGGTGTAAATCAGCTGTCCCCAGACGAACGCCCTTTTCCAATTGTTCGGTGCTAAAAAAGGGGTGCAGAGATAAGCACCCTTAAGGAAGGGTGCACTTAATGATACTTTAGGGGAAGTAATGGTTGCACCCTCATTAAAGGGTACTACTTGTCCATAACACCTCTACGAATGCCTGTTGGAAGGGTGCTCCACATTGATCCACCCATGAACCAAAAGTCTTCGCCTGATGCGCGCCCTCTAAACTTTCATGCTGTGCACCCCTTCTGAAAGGTGCTGATCTCTGCACCATTTTTAGCCCCCAAAAGGGTGCTCGTCTGGGGAAAGCTGATTTGCACCCTTAAGGGTGAGAATTTGTTTAGTGTGTGAATTGTGATGTATGAACGACTGAGTTTCAAGCGCTGTGATTAAGTGGTGGGAACACTTACTTGAGGTCGTTCACGTGTTGTGAAAAGTCACTAAGCAGCCCAGCTGTGACCACATGGGGCGTGAAGGCGTTACCTCCTAATGTAAAACCAGCGTTCTCTCAATTTCTCATCTTTCCGTAAAGTTTCTTTTATTTTCCGCTTCTTTTTTGTTAAGCTACAACTGTACAGAAATCTCGTCAGCTAAAAACATATCGGGTGATATGCGATTTGAGTGCTCGGGTGGCGTAGAGCAGGCAAGAGGTTTTGCTCAACTATCATGGATCAGCAAAGGTGTTCCCCTGTAGTAACAGGAGCAACCTGCCTCCGACCTGAAAGCATGACGCATCTCAACATACCCCCGTACGCGTTTTCCAAAGAACGACCGCGCACATCTATCAACGTCAAGTGTCACATTCAGTTATTTTAATTGTTGCCTCGGACAGAGCCTCTAAACCCCGCACACTCCCTTTCCTTCCCCTTTCTTAGTTCCGTTGGCTATATTTAATAGCCGCTGGCTAAGGAACCCCGGCTAATCGTCATAATAAACTGCGTTGGGATGGGCGAAGCGACACTTATATGATGACCACGTTCAATCTCCGCCGCGTTATTAACACCCCAGGTATAGAGCTCAAAGTCGCATAATATGCTACAGAAAATCAAAACAGAATACATAAAAGAAATATTATATATTTAGCGGGAGAAGATAGGGAAAAGTAAGAAGAAACACGGAAGGTGAACGAGTGTCCAGTCGACCGGACAGCATTCGATTCAACGGCAGCTGACCCTATAGCCATTATAAGCTGGACGGGATTTGCATTTAATTCACGTCCAATACGACGTATGCCACCAGTGGGGGCTCGTCAGCAACGCCTGGACCGGAGGACCACCACGCGGCCGGCTTGGCTTTTGAGATGCCGCACCACAGAGCACGGCTGCAGCGTCATTACGAGCAGGCTTCCGAATCGGGACCCGCGGCGCGTACATCCGCCGCCTTATTAATATATATGATATACCGCGACCACCAGCGGTATATCATATTCGGGGCGGTGAACGACTGCGGCTGGCTAGTCGAACAAAAAGCACTCTTCCCCCTCCTCGCCAACGTCCTAAATAGTATACCGATAAGTTTTTAAGAAGGCGTATCGCTCATAGCAGCTGTCCGGCGCATACACGGGGTAGGAGGGCTGCTTAGGGAGCAAGAAGCCGCGCGTGAGATAAGCCGCAAGAACTTCGGGACACGCGGGGATACGACGAGTGGGTAATAAATGCCGGCTCACGAACACTGACTGTCGCCGCTCGAGATACAGAGAGGACGGCCACAGAGGGCGGTCATTTTTGGGTGCACCTTGTTTGGACCCCCCCCCCCCCCCCTCCCCTTCTCGCATATACGGTGAGCTGGCGATGGAGATAGAGCGCCTTCAAATACTGCGGCGCCACTCCATTTGTTATAGGACCGCCGTGTGTGGTCGTCGCGCGAACCGCTGCGTCGTTTTGCACCGCTTGACCACTGACTGAGGAGTTTTGCGGGGAAAAAAGGAGATTTGTATAGAAACACGAGAGAGCACGTGCCGCGAATCGCTTTGTTCGCAGCTACTTTCTCGCCGTATATACGAAATGGACCAGTTTCGGTAATCAAGGAATGCCTGAGGGTGCCTTCCCAAACGATATATACAAAGGAATTAACTTTGATGTCTGCACGGGTGCGGTGTATCTTGCGGCTTATAGCATCATTCCAAGCCGCCAGACGAATGTAATATGCAAATGATGCGCAGGTCGATGCTTTCCGAGATTTAATTTTAGTCCCACTGTGATGAACCCGGCGCGGTAAGTCAGTGGTTAGAACGCTCGGCTACTGATCCGGAGTACCCGGGTTCGAACCCGGCCGCTCTTCGATGGAGATGAGACGCCAAGGCGCCCGTGTACTGCGCGATGTCAGTGCACGTTAAAGATCCCGAGGTGGTCAAAATTATTCCAGAGGCCTCCACTACGGAATCTCTTTCTTCCTTTGTTTTTTCACTCCCTCCTTTATCCTTTCCCTTACGGCGGGGTTCAGGTGTCCGCCGAGATGTGAGCCAGATACTGCGCCATTTCCTTCCCCAAAAACCAATTTTCATCTCATTTTCCACTGTGACTATTTTATTTTAATAAGCCGCTACAACAGCAGCTGTGGCTGCCTCCTGCGAAGCTTTAATTTTGTTTTCCGTTTTTGAAAATGGCGCGACTGGGACAGCCTGTTTAACCAGACTCAACAGCGAGGGTCTCAACAGCGAGGGTCCGAACCGCATGGAAATAAATCAACAAATGCAGAAACTATCATTCCTCACCAACAAAAGGAAATATTTTAGCTTGGCAAGTGCTTTTAATGCACTTCCCAACCCAGCCTTCTTGGTTCGCCTATAGATATTTTTTAATTAGGCTTCGCTTATCTTTTTCCTCTATACCATACTACGCATGTAAAAGGAGGGCCCTGGGTCCGTTTAGTGAGATTCATTGCTGGGTGCAACTCGCCAGCGGATAACGGAGCAAGAACAAAATGCCAGAAACAAGCGAAGGCATGCAGGAGGAGCCTACGGCTCCGCCCCTATCAGAGAGCTCGCCCCCGTTAGCCGCCTAGCAACAACACGTCCAGGCATGTTTCCCCTCAAAAGTAACCCGCAAGCTTTTCTCTGAGCCAAGTCTTTTTTCTTCGGTGGTAAAAAACATTAAGTTGGGTTACGTACACTTCTTCCCAGCCCTGCAGGGTAGGAAAACATATATGCGCGCGCGCGCGCGCGCTGCTGTATGGTTAGCTGCTAATCCAAAACAAGCCAAACACTTTTTGCATGGGACTGCAGGCGCTTCGCATATGTGCGCTATAGCTCACACGGGAAAAGCATCCGCAGTCTAGAACCGAGTTACCCATTTCAAAAAAAAAAAAAAAAGCTGCACGGAGCTACCCCATAAGGCTAGACTAACTGCGTAGTCCTAGCTGATAGTGCTATACCTCACGTCTCGAGTTAAACGCGTCCCAATATTAGATTAAACTCGGGCGTTTCTTGTCTCGCGCGGCAGGATCGCAAGAATGCATGCATGTTGCATAGACACACTCGCATGGTAGACAGCAGCAGCAGCCAAGCCAAGCCAAGGATGTTAGAGAGCGTCCGGAGACGAACAGTCGCGCGTCAACTCATGCATATTTGATCGGCGCCATCAGTGGGAGTCGCTTCAAGGGAGGCAGGCGCCCCGGTTGCCTACAACTCGAGACGCCGAGCCGCTGGCGGAGGAAGCGTCGCGACTTGCGCGAGACGCGTAATTTGAGTTGATGAACGAGAAAAGCCCCCTCGCGCTGCTTTGCTTTCTTCAGGGGCGGAAGCATTGTTATATACACGGCGAAAAACGTCTGACTCGACTGCGACAGCCTTTCCGGCGCTGCCGTGAGTAAAACGGGGAGGACCTCGCAACGACAGTTTTTCGGCGCTGTGCCGCCGTCCACAAGCAACGTCAAACGTATGCACTCGCGCTGGCGAAGGGGTTCCTTGTTTCGTCTCTGAGATGAACTCACGACGCTGATCTGACTCTGGGTAAGCTTCGGGACACCTGCATATATTGCATATCTCTAAGACCTGCTGCGAGCCCTGCACCAGACTGCGTTTGACGACCCAGATAATTTGTCATGAGACTGGATACCTGCACCACTTGGCTGTCGCTGAAGGCCACTGTATAATTTTTCAGTGAATTCCAGCTCAACGCGGCATCCTGGCCAACGAGAGAACAGACGAAGCGGCCCGCAAATGTGGACAGCGTCGTAACTATAAGTGAACCTTCTTCACAAAATCAGATGCGTCCCAACACGCCGAACGATATACCCAGGATTAAAAGAACCGTCTTTGGAACTTGCCAGGTCATCATTACCCCTTTCTCCATTCCATCGATCCACAGCTGCTCAAATCAAGACTACCACTCGGGCTTCCGCGCCACCTAGAAACAACTTATGATCGTCTCCGTCTTAATGTTTCATTTACGAACAGTCTACGATAAGATTTCAAGCAAGCAGAGAGTTCGTATTGTGACAACTGTGGCTCCATTGTGACTGTGCTTCATATTCTCTTCGAATGTCCAGCGCACGCCAACGAACGTGCGCGCTATGAAGAATGCAAGCAGTCCGTCACCCAAGTGCCACTCACAGTGGATTCTATATTAGGTCATTTAGGCTGCTACAGACAGCAGCGACGGTCAATGATATTCTTATTTGCCTATTTAGACGCTACTGGTGTTTTAGACAAACTCTGAATTGCCCGAACACTTGACCACCTCGCTGTACATGCACAGAACTTGACTTCGGTCTCAACAAAGGAGCCATCATGCGGTGAACTATTGCGTTACAATCCTCTTCAATGACCGCACTATTTTCTGCCCCCCCCCCCCCCCTTTTCCGTCTTTACTCCCCAATTACCTCCCCTACGCAGAGTAGCATGTCAGCGAATATCCACGCCAGCTTAAATCTCTGTTTTTCATTACACATCTCTCTCTCTATTCGTTGGATGATCCGTTATTTGGGCGATGATGAGCTGCGCAGAAATAACATTACAGGTGAGACTGAAATGGTTTCGAGACAAGGCGCTACGAACATGCCCCGAAAAAACAAACAGTGCTCGAATGGCCGTGAGCCGAGCAGTAAAATGGAACAAATTTGAGAAATTCAGGCTCCTGGTGGAAGAACGCGTTTTATTCTGTTACCCTTTTGTAATTAAACTTCAAATTAGCCTTAATTACCACCCGGTGACCGCGCTTCGGTGCAGACAAAGTGCAGAAACGCCCCTGTGCTGTGTAATGCCAATGCATATTAAAAAACCTCCGATGGTCTAAATTGGTCTGGAGTCCTCATTCGCTTCGGAAACGTTAAACCCCACGTACCAACCATCACATAATTATCCCACCCCCCCCCCCCCCCCCCCCTGTTTCGTAGCTGCATATATACGCATAATACTACTATAGCTGTGATTTCCCTTTTTCCAAGCTGAGGCAAACCGCTCATGCTCATTCTGATATGCACAATAAACAAACGTTCTAAGTAATAATAATTGGTTTTTTGGGGAAAGGGAATGGCGCAGTATATGTCTCATATATCCGCTGGACACTCTGAACTGCGCCGTAAGGGAAGGAATAAAGGAAGGAGTGAAAGAAGAAAAGGAAGAGAGAGGTGCCAAGTGGAGGGCTCCGGAATAATTTCGACCACCTGGGGATCTTTATCGTGGCACTGACATCGCACAGCACACGGGCGCCTTAGCGTTTTTGCCTCCATAAAAACGCAGCCACAATTTTCAATACTGTGATTTCGCTTTTTTTTCCTTTTACTCGGAAACATATATATCATCATCTCTATCTTTCGATACGCACCATCTGCTCTACCAGCACCATTTTTAAAAGTGTGAGAGCATGACGGCACCTACTGCACTGCACACCATTCATGGCCCAACCAACCAAGTGGCGATGTTTATAGAATGAAAAGGGAGAAATTTCGAGCCCAGCAGTCATAGCCACGTTTGTTCTTGTAACGTGATGAGAAGCCTTTGACGGACCGAATTGGTCAAGGCTGCGAGAACTCCAAGGTTACCTCCAGAATAGTTCGCCCAAAATATTCTGGTTGGCTCCGCTTATACAGGCATTACACGAATAGTAAAAACACACCTAACAATACGCGACACGGTTCTCAACAACAACGGAACTTGATAGAGGTAAAATCAGTCACTGCACGTTGCAAAATCCCCGCGCGCTCGCAGGGCCAAGCGCCTATCCCACGCCGTGGTTTACGAATAATGGCTGGCCCGCGCTGTTGAGCGATGGTTGCCAGAACGCGGGCAGGTAATTCCCCAACGCGCGCTCCGCCACCACACTGCATTGTGCGGCGTCGCTCGCACATGCACACACAGACACGTAATCGTGGGCGGTCTCCCACGACTGCGGCGCCACCACTGCTGCGCGCGTGAATGCGGACCAACGGACGACCTTGCATGCAAATAAATGTCAAACGCATCCGCATACGCCGGCGCGGCGCGGCGCAGATGCAATTACAGAGGGGAGGTGGCAGCGGAGGCCGATTACAGGCCCCAGCTGTCTGAAGGGCTCGTGTGTACAACCCCCCCCCCCCCCCCCCCCCCGTCCCTCCACGCTGCATGCAGTCTAGTAGTGCAACGTCCAGCGTGAGTTTCGAGAGAACGAAACTGCACTAGCGAAGTTCCGGGCGCGTCGCCTGGTTGCTTCTCCCTTTACCGATATGTGTGTTACGCAACCCCGCCATGCAGTTGGTGCCTTTCGATTTCTCACATACTACAGGCGCCGACTGCACTCGTACAATAGTCAATCGCGCCCAGCCCACTCGCGCTCAGTAAGTCAGTAAGCATCAAAAGCGAGCAGTGAATAGTAGGCTGAGGCCAAGTTTGGAAATCAAAGAAAGCAGCCAGTTTTAGGCACGACGTTCTTGCAGGCGGTGCCAGTCAAACTTTCAAGTCAAGCTCTACAAAAGCAGCGTGTGAAAAACGGTCCCTCACCATCATGAGGTGATCAGATCAATCAATTCATTCAACGCTTGTCCAGCTGGGAATCGAGCGGCTTACATAAATTTCAGAAGCGTAGTCTAACTACCATTCCACGCGTGATTGGCTCCGCGATTAGCTGCTGCACGAACACCGGGCACTCATAAAATTTATCAATACTACATCGCCATCAGGCGACTGTAGAAGTCACCACTCCCCCTCTTTTGATTGCCCAAGATGCAGAAACAGGGTTAGCTGCATAATAATGCTATTTTTCAGTTATCCATTCCACACGCACATACACACAAAAAAAGCTCCCAAAACAGCGACGCTGTATGCGATCAGCTCATTTCTCTGCGTTCAATGAGAATCGCTTGGGGCCACTACCCGTGCCCGACCACATTATTTACCTTCGTGCACGTTTTTTGCAAAAGCGCTGTTCTGCGCCGCGCTTACCCACAGTCCAATAACCACACAGGTACTACGACTGAAAGTAAAGCCGGAAAGGCGTAACTGCACGCATGCTCACCTTCCGATCGAAAAAAACAAAAAGCCGCGCTCCTCGTGGCGCCATCTGTCGGAACCCACTTGAACTGCCTGGAAAAGCCGGAGGAGAAAAAGTGCGCGGCCCGCAGTTAGAGGGGGAACAAAATTCAACTGGCTTTCGCGTCGCGCGCAATATAGGTTTGCCCTCGCAAACTAAGCTGATTCGTTAAACATGCCTGCGTCTACTCTATTTCTCTGTGCCGTAAACATCAGCACTGACATCGCTCTAACTGCAGCCATCCAGCCATAAACATAATTTGCGGCGGAGGGTACTTTGTCAGAATGCTGCATGTGCTACCAGGCTTCGTGTACACTTCACCACAAGCATGTTCGCCAAGACAAGGCTGCCCTGAAGCAAATTAGTTGGAAAGAAGGCGCATATCCCCCCTCCGCGAAACTTCAGCCAGTGCTGGCATTTTCGGTTATACTGTGCGCGCATAACTAAACCAAATTTCAACATGCTCTCGCATCTGTCAGGCTACTGGTAATTACGGCTTCAAGAACATAATTTTTTTTTCGAGACCACCTCCTCACTTACCATTTTATGGCCGCTTGCACATCATCGCTGGTTACAGCATGATTGAAACTTGGATCACATGGATGAACTACTGCTATTTCGTGCTGTCTGTGAACAACATTTCAGCTCACTATACTGCAGTGGAGCCTATGAGGGTACTTACTCCACTGAACATTCGAGAAGATAAACCATTCTTACACAGTACACTCGAGGCAGTCCCAGAGTCAGTGCCTCATCCAGCAGTCCCGCAATGCAGGATACAGTGATTCTGGAACTTTCCTGTAATATACTCTTTTCACAGAGCACACCGATGCCTGACGGGTTACTATTGGTATACGCCTCGTCTCATTGTCGCTTAAGTACTGCTTAGCTATTTCAAGAGAAGAATGCACGGTTTGCTGCGATGACCGTGATGAACGAAAAAAAAAATACAGCCGGGTCCATCCAGCAGAACGTGGTGCAGGTCTCGTGTGCTGGGAATGTTTGGACCTCTTGGCTGCTCAAGGGCAGGTACCAGAACACATTGTATATGACCTTTTTTTCCTATATATGTTTGCTATTCAAAGGCTTTGTCTAAACTCGCCCAGACCGCTCTTGTATATTCGCAGCGCTCAAGACCTCAACAAGTAAGCAAGAGCACACTTTAAAGACCACGTAACTGCAACCCACCTGTACTTATAACTCATCTCCACCCGAAATATAGTATTTACCGTCTGGCAACACATGTTGGCGTGCCAAGGTAAAAAAAAAAAGATCAAATTTCGCAGAAATAGAAGCAGCAGGGTGTGTGACCCGTCTTTCAGCGCAAAATGAATTTTGTCCGTCGTTGGTCACTAAGTATGGCACCACACCGCAGCAGGAAAGAATACTGTGGAGAGCAAGGAAATTCTGGCTGGCGCCCAATCTCTGCAAACAGATTCAATGTATCCTACAAAGCATCACAGTACAGCACCGACCGACCCCGGAGAGCTGCACACGCAGGCTCCAGTCCACTTCACTCGCCACCACCGCACGCAGCCGCTGCTGCTGCGTGGCAGCCCCGTATACACACGCTCGTTGCGATGCTCTATACAGGAACCAAAGGGGAAAGACGCAGCAGCACCGGAGGGGGGAAAAGGAGCAGGCCGGCTGCGTTTCCAAACTGATCAATAAACTCTCATTAGGCCTAACGAGGAGCCATTTCTTTTTTATTCCTTTGGAGCCAGAAAAGGGGGACGCTTCAGGCGCTCACAAAGAAGGCGACCGGCAGCGGAAGAAGCGAGGGAGGGGGAGGCAGGGCCGGCGGCGCCCGAGAAGCAGGCACCCAGCGGTGCATGCGTGGGCAAGACAGCAAGACAGCAGGGCCCATCCGTCTCGCCGGCCCAGATAAAGAAAGCGGGAAGAAGAAGGGCCGGCCGGCCCAGTGGATACGTGGCGGCGCCGCGACCGGGAATAAAGAACGTCCGAGCAAAGCAGCATCGGAAGAAGAACGCGGGAAGGAGCCGAGGGGCGCGAAGGGGTGGGCCTGGCGGCCAAGAGCGCTGCCGAAGGTGCGACGCCGAGAAATCGGGCCTCCGCCGCGCGCGAGAAAGGAGCAGCGCAGAACCCTCCGGGAATCCTTTCAGGGACTCGCGCCGACGGGCCTGCCGCTGGCAGGTCCACACAGATACTCCTCCGCACACGCCCGCTCGCCTGGCAACCACCGCGGCCGGCTGCTGCTGCTGCTGCGGCGGCCTTCGAACGCAGCTTCCTTTCTCTGGCGTCCCCGCAGCGTCCTCCCAGCCACCGCCACCCTTTCTTCCCGGCTGATCCCCCTCCTCTGCTTCCTCCTTCCCCTCGTGTCGAGCAACCAAAGGCTCCTGCTTCTTCGCGATCAGCAGACAGCGAGAAGAGGAAAGTTCGGCTAAACTATTTTGTCTTCCGCTCTACTGGTCGGCTAGAGAAAACAAACGCCGAAGTAAGCGCGCGCTCGATCACTCGTTCGCCGCCGACAGCGAAACGAAGACTGAGGCGAGGGGGCAGAAGAGAGGCGGGAGGGAGGTCGAGGCGTCGATGCCCACTCGATCAGCCTCTTCCACTGCCTGCCAAAGCAGCAGCAGCAGCAGCAGCAGTCAGCGACAAAGCAGCTCTTCGACGGAAGGCTTTCCTTACCCCTTTCGCGCCAACACCGGTCACGGTACGGTCGAGAACGAACAGGCGCTTGTGTGGGGAGGAAACACTGCAATGGTGCGTGTGGGAGGAAACCTGCGTGCCCGGGCGCTTGTCAAGAGGCCTCCGATTTTGATGGATCGACTGGGAAGCCCGCCAATGAGAAGCGATGCCCAGGCAAGGCGGGGGGGGGGGGGGGGGGGTCAAGAAACAGGAGAGGAGGATGCTTACAAGAGAAAGAGGCGCTAACCAGTTCGGCGGGTTGTCAGAAACTTGGAGAGTTATGACGGATGGCCGGCGAAGAGGCGCAAGAAAAACTGGCCTATGAGGAAGGACGCGGCGGAGGCGAGTAAACATTCCGAGGCGGGCTAGCTGTGCTCACCAATCATATTTCTGAAGGGAGGGAGGTGCGGGGAGAGGCGGGCGCCCGAATATGACTGGTTTCGCCGCAAGCCAACAACCTTGTCCGCCGCCAGAGCGAACGAACTGATTGGCAATGTGAGCGTGCGAATCGTGTTTGACTGTAGAAATTTGGTATGCGCGGCTTGTTGTTGGTCGACTACTAAGACGCCCTATGTTTCCTTGGAAAAAAATATTATGTTTGATTATTTAAATATATTCAGGAGACAACATTGTGTTGTAGCTTAAGGTCCAGCACTTCTTTCTGGGGCCTCAACAGTGGAGAATTCTGCGACGTGAGAAAACAATGAGGGAGGATACAGTGAGAGGCGGAGAGAGAGAGGGGCTCGTAGGTGCTGCAGTTATTCTTCGATAATCATAATATGGAAGGAAGTGTTTATGCACTTACACTTAAGACACGCTTCTCGAATAAAATATGCGCGGATGCAAAATTTCGTTTCTTCCGTACAACCAATACATACTTTGTCTCAGTAATTATGATTTTGCTGCGTACTCACAGAATAAAGTTCGATTTACATTTCCTCGTGAGAAGTTTGAATGCTTGGGCACTTGACGTCGCACTTAGTCCCCACGACTACGTCACACAAGAAGAGTACTAAGCAAAAGAGGCCACTCAGTAAATTATAAGTTATGTTTTCGGCGAAGTGCGAATTTAAAAACACAATCAGGAGGGCAGCCTGCTGTTTAGAAAGAGTTCCCGGGCCTTCCAGTGCCTTCCAGACTCCCCTCCTTTCGTCCATCATTCACTTTGTTGCCCTTAAAACATGTCACCGACTCGCCCGTTTTGCTATAGTGTTATACCTATCTATCAGCAGTGAAAGAAGGCAGGTGAGACACTACGCATAAAATTCCGCATCGCACGTGTACTGGAATGAAGGAGAGCCTATTTAGCGCAACAAGATCCACAGACACGGCGCAGCTCAGCAGCCGGTTTTGGTAAGCTGGAAGGGGGAGGGGGCGGCAGAGATTGCACCTACGACACCTGTCTTCTTAACTTTCTCGTTCAAATGAGGCTCCATCAGTTCAGCCGCAATCGATCTCGGAATTCTCAGATCGTAAACACTTCGCCAAAGGCGCCGGCGCCGCGACTCCTTAAACTCGGCTCCCAGCTCCGGGAGACATGTGCAGCATTAGAAATGAAGACGAAGTGAAAGAGAGAGAGACGCAGGGAAGGAGGGACTGCCAGCGGGAGCATCGGGCCACTGACACCTACACGCTACATACGCACCCTGTATATACGGCGTCGGCAGCGCTGAAACGGGACGCGGAAAAAAAAAAAAAAGGACGAAAACACCGACGAGAAAGCGTACAGATTCAAGCTCAGGAGAGGAGAGTCAGAAAGGGGGGAGAGGTCGACGACGGAGGACGTAAGAGGCGTCTGATAGTATAGAGGCTGTTTTGGGAAGATGAGGGGGGGGGGGGGGGGGAGAGTGAACGAAGAGGCTATATAGACGGCCGAACCAGAGAGTGATCCGTTTTCCCGCCGGGAGCGGCGGATCTGATTGTTTCTATCGCGGGCCCAGGGCGAGGTGGGATGTCGGCGAGCCGAGACGGGATACAGGCGCGCAAGGGCCTCTCGAAGCGCATCCATCACGTCTGGCAGCCTGTTAGCACTCAGTCAAGATAACCTATCTCCGGCAGCCGCTACGTTCGTCAGGAGAATGAATGGACGAGAGTTGCGAAAGGCCGCCTCGAATTTCTTTCCGCCGGGTCGTCACTTGGGCGCGCGAGAGAGACTACATTTTTCTGATACTTGCGTAAATACGCGTATGTGTGAACACAGAGAGAGAGATATCGGCGAGAAGGCGGAGCGTGAGCGGAGGGGTGCGCCTGGGCGCGCTCCTGGCTATGCATGGATACAGGGAAGACACCTACTCTCTAAACAGAAATGAGTATAAAGGGAGTAAACACCCTTTTATAGAAAGGTGTGCGCTAGAGGTGAGCTTATTCCCATTTTACACCCATATAGGCGTATTCGTGTTTAGAGTGTACTGACGGAACTGTGTGTAACCGTCCTATTTACAGACTCTCGCAAGAAACGAGAAGCAAAATTTGCGCAGCAGATTTTTTTTCCCCACTCACAGCGCATTATTAATTACAATGTACTGCAAACTAAGACAGGAAGCAGAGGGATTTTCTTTGGGAAGTCTGTCTACGTGGTCAGCACCGTGAGTTCCAAACTCAGTAACTCTGTGTTACCACAGACTGCATCCGTGACGGTTGGAGATAAGTATTTTTGGTTGAAGAACGGCAAATAAAAACAATGAAACTTAAGTATGCGGGATGCGACAAAAACTAGATTTTCCATCTGCTGATCCTAATACGCGCAGAGACTTCTACTGCCCAGAGCTATGCATGCCAGAAACACATTGAGCAAAAAAAAAAAAAAAAAACCTCAGGGTGGACGTTTTGGCAACTCACCAAAAGCTCGCGAAACGAGCAAAATTTGCTTAGCAGTATAATTTATGCAGGGCAGCATAAAAACGGGTAAAAACAAACCCGAAGACGTAGGCCGACAAAAGAGTGGGAGAAAGAAACGTGCACAAGAAATAAATGAAGGAAAGAAAAAAGAACAGGACACACCAGCTTGGAATATTCGCCGGCTTGGAGCTGAAACTCCGCTTCACAACAGAGAAAAAGAAGGGACAACACAATAACATAAAAGAAAAAACAAGGTTTCATTTAGATTCGATCGGCGAGATTAATCTTGCATTCCCGGGAGGCTTTGTGAAGGATCGCCCCGTTGAGGAGGAGGAGGTGGAAGCGAAGGAAAGAAGAGTTGCCCCCCCCCCCCCCCCCCCCCCCCCTTCCTTCCTTTGGGCGACGATGGTAGCCGGTCGAGGGAAGAAGAAGGCCTGTGTATGCCAGCGCCGCCCCGTGGCGCGCTGGACAGCGAAAACTTTAATATCGCTCTCTGTGTGGCGGGAAAGAAATAAAGAGAGACAAAAGAAGGAAAAAGAAAGGAAAGAAGCAGAGAAGAGGGATAAATTTCGCCAGAGGAAGAAAAATTGCACGGCCGATGTACAGGAAAGGACGAACGCAATGCGTCAGGGACTGGAACTTCTTTCCTTTGATTTAGTGTTCGAGCTACGCGACGCGCCGCCCCTATAGAAGTCGTTCTACGGACGTGGTTCTATAGTGACGCCGAGTTCTCCATTGTTGTATTATTCTCGTCTTGTTCTGCAAGCGAACAGCTTGCACGAAATCGCAATTAGTCCGCACTGAAATATGTCTCGCACCGAAGGGGGACTTCGCCCCCAAAAAATATGGAGCGCTTCCTGGAAGGAACGCGACCTTTAATCCGTTTCGGTTAAGTGATTTCTTTCGTAATTAGCGGGTTTTGTGGTCTTGTATGGTACGGCGCAAAGATGGCCGCAAGGCTCTTGCTGCCCCTTACAAAAATATCTTTAGACAGTCTACAGACTGTACAGATACTCCTGTCTGTAAGGTCTATATATGTAGACAAACCCTAGAGAACAGTCTTGAGGCAATACAAATCCTATAGACAGTCTATAGACAATCTATAGATTTATGGCCATACACTATTAGTAGACAGTCTACAAACTATGAATAGACTAAAAGTAATATCTATAGGAAGGCAATAGAGTCTACAAGAAGTCTGTAGACCGTCTATAGACTATTTTTATGTGGCACGAGGCCAGGCCACGGCAGAGTGCAGTGGAGATGATATCAGAAAAAACAACACTGTTCTCGCTAATGTACCAACCAGTCAGCAGCGTGGCCCGTCGATGCAGAAGCCAGCCGGCGAACTTGAACAACAGCAGAACGTGGCCTTCAACTGGAAGCTTTCACGTGTCAGAAATTTGTCTCGAGTATATATTAAGGCAGCATTTTTTTCTGTGAGATCACGGAGGCGAGTGTACTGACAGACTTAGATATATGATGCATGCATTGAAGTTTGGCTTTATTTCAGGCGTTATTTTCAGCGTTATTTCAGGCGCAGAAAATAGAGCTGGGTGTACACCCTCTAAAGCCCGACCCCTCTGAGGGAAAGGGCGAGGACTGAAAAAAAAATGAGCCCAAGTAAAAATGATAGGGCCCGCTGAGCTTACCAAGAGCAGGACACTGTGCAGGTTACATGAATGAATTCGGAAATAAACGAGGGCAGCGATATTCTTGGAATCAAATGAGGACATTGACACCGTAGCGATTGACACCATTGTAGAAAGGCCAGAACACCATACTTGTTGCAGTACGTACTGCATTTAAGCGCATAATTCTGTAGTACCGCTATTTCGTGGTGTCTTTCATTGAACCTTCACTACTAAATTGAAATGAAACTGCTCGGTTCCAAATCACGAACTAATACGTTTCGTGCACAATTGCCGGTATCAGTAAAGTCAACAGGCAGTGCATGTTCCATGGGGATAATCAGTGACAACTTCCAAGGCAGCACTCGCCAGCTGAACTTCTCTATATTGCTTCCCTTCAGCGGAAGAAGCGACGGGGCTAAGTACTAAGTGCGGCAAGCTCCTCCATCGGTTGTAAAAGAGCTGAATGCGATTTCTAGCCCTGGTATAAATCAGGCAAGCTGCAAGCTTTTAGCGACGCAGATTTTTTTTTTTCGAGAGAGAAAGCGCCCCCTTTTATCTGTCACTTTGGAGCAGCCGCGCCAAAACGCTGGCATTACGTCATTATGGAGCAGTTAAGGTTTGACAGAGAACACTGCGTCTGAAGTGACGCCAAACAAATATAAAACTTTAAAAAAGAACGCTCACAGCGAGCAAGAGAGTGCGATTTCTCTTTTCCCCTCGTTATTTCCCCCGTTTTATAGAACTGAATTTAATAATTTAGCTCAGACTCCCAAGTCCCCCGAGTAAAACTTTTTCTTTCTGAGGAAAGCTCCCGACTTCTTGAATATGGGAAACGAATTTCAGATTCCTGGAATACTCAAGCCCCTAATTCGACTATGGGAGCTCGCGCAAAGGGCCGCGAAAGGGGTGAAGCAGCGCCACACGCACATATGCGGCATGCACCGCAGTGCACGTGCGCTCGGCGGCGAAGCATCCCCGACGGAGCACACACGCACCCCGCACACCGGCGGTGGCGGGGCAGCCGCAAATGCTTCTCGCGCCCAGCAGCATCAGCAGCAGTAGCGACGGTGGCGTCGCCATTACATCCTCATCAATGAAACCGCGAACTTTTTTTTTCCGTTTCGCTTCCTCCGGAGGAAGGACTGCGCGATGCTCGGCTCCCTGGATGAAACTCGTTCGAGCGATGATGTATTGCCCCGGCCTGAACTGAAAAGCCGTGGCACTGCCAACCGAAAGGGTTCCTGCATGCACTTTTTTTTTTTGCGGTCTCCACCCACGCCGCCAGGTCACTCTTTACTTATTTTGCGGCTACACCGATCCCGTCGTTATAACTTTTCCTCTATTTCCGCGACTCTTTCTTTCTTTTTTTTTTTTCATTTCTCGTCCCGTTCATTCTTTCTTTTCTTCCGGCGTTCCTTCATTCTGGCGGTGTCGCACATTCGTCGAGCCGCGCGCTCGCGCCCGCTCGGCCTGCCTAATCCTGGATTTGGACCCGTGATGAGTGTTTCATCTCTCGTCGTGCGTGCGTGCGTGCGGAATGTTCGTTTCACGACAGCCGGAGTTATCCGCTTGCATGTACGCCGCCGCCGCCAAATGACGCATAGGAGAGTCTGAAAAAGGCACGGCGGAAAATGGAGAAATAAGCATAAATAAAAGAGAGAGAGAGTAGGAGGAAGATGAATGAGGAAGCGGAGAGACGGCGAGCTGATTTGCAGAGATAGATGCACCACTTCCGTCTCACATTAGCACGCGAACCGTGAACCTCCCGCCTCCCTTTTTCCTCGAGATATGATGGCGTCCCCCCCCCCCCCCTTTTTTTTTAGAGTCTCTTCCTTTGTCTCGCAGGGGTGTGAGCTGTACATTCCGGTTGAATCCAGACGGATGAGGCGGTTCTCTTGAATCGAATTTGAATTCGAAAAATTAATAAAGAAAAGAAATAATACAAGAGGAACGCAGTTTCGGAAAAGATGACGCCGAGGGAAAGTCTCAGCGCAAGAAGTTACAGTGTGGTCCCCGAAGCGCGCGAGAATGTGCAGGTGCAATAGCACGTGCGTACAACAACACTAGAAGTGAAGCATATATACGTGTATCGAAAGCAGGCTCACCTCCTATCAGTCAGATTCATTTCTCCGCTGTTCCATGTCGCGTGTTGAGTCATTGATAATTAGATTACTACTAAATCAGATAGATTCAAAGGTCATGTTCACGAGATTTATTTCATGGAATTTACCATTGACACATCCCCAAATACATAAGCTCGATTTCTAATTGCGATGCAGCTTAGATGTTGGTTTCACGTTAATTTTAGAGTCAGTCGACGTGCCGAGGCTAATTAATCACCAAGCGATTTTACAATACGTATACCAAGACGCCAACAACCTAATGAACCTGACGCCGAAAGTTTTCAGAAGATTTTCCGCAACGCTGAACTTCTGAAGTCGCACCTTTCCATGGCAGTGATTAGGTTCTGAGCATACGACAGCTTACCTATCTCCTCTGTAGTTATATCGCCTTGCAGCATGCATGGTGAAAGGCATAAAAGCGAAAATCACGTGCATGGAGAGCTAGGGGGCAACGAAGATGCGTAAATGTGAACCGATGCACGATGTCACTGGAAGGAGTCTTGAGCCTGTTACGACCACGGTGCACAAACCCATGTATACAAAGGTTCGATATAAATTATGCCTTATATATATCGAGCCTATATCGACAGAATGGCATCGGCCGCTTCTCATGACCTTGCTAGCTTGGCAATGGAGGGAGTGGCAGATTAAAGGGTATAGTCGCTTCCTCCACGGTCGGGGATAGCCTCCTCTCTGCATTGTCACACCGCCCCCTGCATTGTCACCCTAGCAGGGTCATGACAATCAACCGACGCCATTTGCTGGAAGGGAGTCCTTTGACGAGAAGAAACCGCTTCCTTCTTGAGATGTATCCGACTATCGCAGCCTTTAAGCCATGAACATATGAGATATATATTTCTTTTTAAACTAAGATGTACTATAGCCGGATACAACTCAAGAACTAAGCGGTAAATGCACTCAAAGAAGGCCCTCCAGCAAATAGTGTGGACCAATTGCAAGGGGTGGCAGATAAAAAGAGAAAACCTCCGGCTCAATCGGATTAAGCGCGGCACCATGAAAATCAGTCGACGCCATTGCCTGGAGGGCCTCCTCTGAGGCACATCTGGCGATTA
Organism: Amblyomma americanum; assembly: GCF_052857255.1. Taxonomy (NCBI): domain Eukaryota; kingdom Metazoa; phylum Arthropoda; class Arachnida; order Ixodida; family Ixodidae; genus Amblyomma; species Amblyomma americanum. Next base: position 90,075,825 of record NC_135502.1, on the reverse strand, counting down.
GACGGATTAGTTCCTGTGTTGTAACCGTCTATAGCATGCTGAAGGTGCTGATAAACCGCAAGTTTCAAAGTACAGAATTAAGCAGAAGCAATTGATTCTTCAAATTTTTTGAAATTTTTAATATTGGGAAATTGTAAGGTATTGTTATGAAAATATTGAAGCTAATATGGCCATTCTTCTGATGTGTAGCAAAATCTTTCTTTTAAAGTTTTTCCATCGCTAGCACAGAGCAGACCGCCATAGAAAACCAATGGGGAACGCTATTGACGATCGCAAAAACGTTATTAGCAAAAAAAATAAATAAATAAATAAATAAATAAAAATGCAAGCCTGTGGACGGGAGATCTGCGGACATACTGATTGTTATAATGAAATCTTGCATTGTAGATACAAAAAATGCGTACATAAGCTCTTTAACGGTCAAAAATGTTTTTGTCCAGAATTGTTCAATATGAAGAATAACCCGAACGAAAACTCGCACGGTGTACGACTATCGTAACGGTCACCGGTAACATTTTATGAAGCAGTTGTTCAACATCAAAAATTGGCACCACGATCATCTTAACTCTCGCGTTAGCAGGAACAGAATTAGCACTGTATGCATCGAACAATGAAGCACCCAGCATATATTAACGTTGTCACAATAATTAATAATATTTATTTTTTAATTAGTTGCAATTAGCATTAGGAGAAAGCGGCAATACACTTGGAGAAGTTCTCACCTCCTGTATAAATGGTCATGACAGAGACGAGAAATGTGAATACAGTTCAACTGAGTGGATTGTTCACTGTAACCAAAGGTACATTCATTATTCAAGAATACGTTAAACAGAATAAGCACAACGACACCTACAGTAAAGCCAAATAAGTGGAGCTATTTTGTATGCAACGAAAACATAATATGCCGCTAAGCACCAAAGAACAAAACAAGGGTGGAAAGCTTATAATAGAAATGCAAAAGATGCATTAGTTGTACGTAGCCCAAACGAAGAATCAAACTTCGGAGGGAGGACATATGTACCGATTTCAGGGAAGCTAACGCCAGATTCAATAAAAATATTCAGTACAACCGTTTGTTTTTAATCAAAGCTATGATGGTTGTATACCATGGTTCTTGGGTAAAATCCCCGGTAGTTTGTAGCGGTTTGGCCAAGGAGATCAGACTGCTACAAAGCAGCCAAGACGGAAATGGTATTAATACGTCTTTTATGCTCAATTTTAAACAAGCTCGAACGCCTATAAGCATAAATAATAAATATCTTAACGCAGAGGTTAATTATCAGGTCCTGGGTTGTATATCTGCTGGGTATGTCATAGATTACACAAATAACTTTTTTTGTTGTAAAGAACAGATATGTCAAGTTAGAATGCATTGTTGTTGCTTGCATTAATGTACAGTGATTTAGGGGGCAGCAGAATAAAGAATTATGTAAGGCAAGGTTGAGTTTTTCCGGCAGAATATTCCTGTGATGCGAGAACCTACGAGCTCCGACGCCTTCAGCATGTCGTAACTAACATGGTCACGCTAATGCATGTTTCTCTTGAAAGTACGCATGGAGTCATTTAATTGGTCGCACTGTTTGTAACACTTGCGATTTGTAAAACAGAACTATTTCTGCGCGATAGGTCTCAGAGAGAGAGAGAGAGAAATACTTTATTGCAACATAATACTAAGCATCGAGGATGTCCTGAGTCAGGGTCACTAAAGCCAAAACAGTATTATTATTCGGACGGAAAAGAAGAGCTATGGATTTAGTTACATTTAGCGAGAGCGAATTTAATTTAACCGGTTCAGATTGTCTAATATCCGAAATGCTTTATAGTAGTATTGTCTGCATAAATAAACAAGGCATACGGCAGTGCCAGTAGTAACATTATCGTTAATATATAGATTAAAAATCAGAAGACCGAGAATACTGCTCGGAGGGACACCGAGGTTCAGTGAATGTCGCGAAGATTTTAAAGTTACCAATCTGAACGTACTGTTTTCGAGATGATAAGTAGGATTTCGCGAGCAACAAAGGTTTCCCTTGAGTCCCGCATACAAGCTTAGTTTTTTAAAAGAGCATTTTGATTAATTCTGTCAAACGCTTTCGTAAAGTCCAAAAATATACCTAATACTAACATCTCACTTTCAAAATACACTTATATATGTATCCTTTTGGTGGAGGACGGCGAACTCTGATTTGCCTGAATCCGTGCTGTCAGATAACAATTATGTTATCAGATTTCAGAAACCTTTCCATTCGTTTCAGGATTAATTTTTCCATCCCCTTACAAAATGCAAAAAGGAAAACAAATTGGCCTGTAATAATCGATGTTATTCTTGTTACCGTTCTTTTTTCTTTTTGTAAAGTGCACTCACCTTTACAACGTACCTGTTTCAATTAGTTTATTTTGTATTTCTGAGTCGCTGAATACGCGCGATTCCGTATATGGGCGTCCTGCCGACCTTCAGTTATTGATGCTCCGCGAGTAATGCGACAACACGCAGGCTTGGCGGCGGGCGGGACGAGCCCGCCTCTTGCAGTTTTCCTCCCGCCCAGCAAATTTGTCATGGCGCACAAGGCTGTCGCCAGTAACACAGGTAATGGCTCACTTAGTGAACCATGCTGCACGTCCTTCGCCGGGCCAACAGTCGTGTACGAGAGCCAGCCAATGACAGCATCCTCTCTAATGAAGAACGGCGCAAGCGTGTGCCGGACGCACGGAGATAAATTGAGGAAAAGGTCTGGCAGTGAGTCCCCATTATGTCATGGGACTTACACGCCCCGAGTGCGGTGTTAAGCGAGAAAAGAGAGATACACAGGAAAATCACCCGCTTTTTGCAACGGCGTCCCGTCCGTATCGAAAGAAAAGCACGCGGTCACGATTGTTCCCTTTGATTCGAAAGTCAGCACGCATGCAGAAGCTGGGGAGAATTCAGACAGTGCAAAAAGTATTAGACGAGCGCATTATCAGCAATTTATTTTCCCCTGACAGAAAAGACTGGTATCTAAAGTCGGATACAACTCCAGAATGAAGTGGTTCTTTCCTGTAAAAGAACCCTCTTCCAGCCAAAGGCGTCCGCCGATTCTCATTACCCTGCTCATGATTCTCATGACAATACAGGGAGTGTCAGATGAAAATGGATAGTTCCGCTCTCTCCATAGTGGAAATAGTCACCCCCCACCCCCCTTGCGTTGTCAGGCCGCTCCCTGCATTGCATGAGAATGGACCGACGCCATGGGCTGGAAGTTGGCCCTTTGACGGGAAAAAGCCGCTGCATCCTTGAGTTAACTGCAAAAGGGAGGATTGTTGGGCCAGTTGGTTCATGATTCAAGACTGAAAATGGCGCGAAAAACGGGACAAGATAGGGAGAAGCAACACACACAGCACCGGACTTACAACTGAGTGCATTTCATGCGAGAGCGCGATAAATACATTAAGCACACATAAAATAAACTAAAAGAACACCATGATATAAGAGTGATTCTATTGCAGGTCAATATATAAAAAGGTTATATCTTTTCTCGGTAAGCGAAGAGACGGCATGCTCACGCGCTTGTCACCTCTCACGTGCATGGTTGACGAAAGCTTCAGTTCTCGTTTTTGTTGGCTTGCGTACGTGCGGAGCACTTTGCTTTTGTTGAACTGGGGAGTGCATTTGCATGCTGTCACATGCTTAGCGAGTGTGATCCCTCTGCCTACTCTGACATCTCTATCTCTCTATCGTGTCCTGTTTTTCGCGCCGTTTTCAGTCTTGAATCCTTGAGTTGTACCTAACAACAGATACACAAGTTCGAAGAAAAATAATAAAGCTTCACAATGAGTGAATTCTTCAACCTTTGCTCCAGGCCGCAACACAAAAACAAAGGATGCTTTGAGGACTTACCGCAGGAACTCCAAGGCTCTTACTGCGAAACATAAAGCGCGAAATACTCGTTCTAAGTAGCAAGAAGGTTAATTTTGCGTTCTCGTTACTCATATAGAAAGAAATCTAAACCTGCCCGTGATGCCGTGACAAATTATGCACGAATGAGTAATTTGTAACCTGTCCTCTTCATAGAGAGGATAAATTATCCAAACCCTCATGCAAGACGGCAGCTCCCTCCGGCATATGATTGGGCCTGATTGGCTGACCTGCGTTCGCGGGGAGGCTGCGATTGGCTGCTAAGGCCCAGAGCGTCATACGCTTAGAAGCGACGTGAAGTCGTAGTGGTTGAATCACCCAGATTAGCGCATAGAGCAGAGGGAAAGAAACGACAAACACCAGCGCTGGCAATACACCACCTGGTTCTACTGTGCACCAAAGAAAAAATTTAGCTACCTTTCTCGTGCAAAAGCTCACTTGAGGCTTTGAAGCCGTCGTAGAGGACGGCTCAGGATCAGTTTCATTATACATACTGGCTTCTTTTTGAGGAGTACCGAAATGTCAGTGCTTAGACGTTTCTGCATTTCTCGCCAATCGCATTGCGGGCTCACTTTGGACAGGGATCGAAACCGTGACGCAATGAACAAGTGAAGCGCCGCGGCAAATATGCATCACGAGGGATCGTCATTAACATGGCTGAAATAGGAACCAGATCACGCAAGCTAAGAAAAAGTGTTAACGAAATTTTATTTGTGCTGTTAGCTGCCCGAGAGCGACAGCACAAAGAGAAAAAACAAAAATAGAGCAAAAATCACCGTTTTATAAAGCGGGGACATTTATTCTCGCGACCCATTGATCATAGCCGCCGTTATCTTCTCGGCGTCCCCTTATCGTACAGCCTTCGAACGCAACACGCAACAGCTTAAGAGCCTACGCAGCTTGCAGCGTGCATGAACTGCACAGTGCAGACGTGATTCACCAGTTCCACCGCACCTGCAACTTTTCAAGTGCAGCTTCCGTTTCTCGACTTGAGCGCTTCGCCGCCAAACAATATTTCATGGAATGAGATTAAGAACGCGTGAACGTAAAAAAAAAAACAGGAAAAAGAACACAATTCACACTTTTCATTTCTGCGGCGTATATTTTGGCGGGTTAGCTGGTGTTCGCCACGGCTCGCTGCTGAGGGATGAGAAGAGGGACTCGGCTCAACAACAAACGAGCAAAGCGAGATATGAAGTAAAAGAAAAATGCAAGAAACATTAAATAAAAGAACGCAGCGGGTTATCTGCTTTTCACAAGCTCTCCCCAAGGGCAAGGATTCGCGAGCTTGTGGCTCGGAACAGAAACAAAATTGCCTGTTTGTCGGACCGTGCATGGAAGCGTGCAGGTCACGCGTGAAGGCGCGCAGCGCTTCAGCAGATCTGTCCCAGTTTTTATCGCCAAGAATATATTTTTTTTAATTTTCGTTCCGGGCTCGCGCTCTTCGGGTGCAAATGTGCGTCGGCGCGATTATCCTAGGGTAGCATTTTTTAAATTTTCTTCTCTTATTCATTCTTGGTGAATTTACTGTCGTAGGCTTGAAGCAAGTTACCGAACGGTGAGACGTTCTAAGTCTGTAGGCGCAAAAGGTGCTCCACTGTCTGCTAGCAAAACAACAACACACTAACTTCTACTCTCTCTGAACCACGCGAGCAGAAATAATTTCGAAAGCTCCCATTCATCCCTCGACATGACTTACGTAATAAACGTTGCAGAAATGAATTCCTATGTAAGACTTCATATTAGTTACACAATAAAATGCCGGAAGTCAGTTTCAGGGTCTGAAGGTAAAAAAAAAAAGAGTCCAAAAATGTTTCCCAGTATTCGTCAATGCGCAGTATGTTCGGTTTGCTTCAAAAATATAACAAAAATTAATCCTTACTGCGTACACTCTATACACTTCATAAGCTCGGTGTTATCGACAGATTGACTGTTTACTTATAAGGACTAACGCCTATAATGCATTCTCTGTCGTTCTCTGTCCGAGCCATACTTCGGGATTGGTCACCATAATTGTATTGGTGTTTTGTACTGATGTGACGACACCTTTGAAACAAAAGGAGCGCTCTAGAATCCAATGATTGCCTAGGAGATCCATTCCAAACGGCCACTTGTCAACGACAGCGATCGCCGTATCGCCGCTCTCTATATATCGATCTCAGTCGCTCGCCTCGAAAAGGACGAACGAAGCACACATCGCGAAAGGCGTGAAGAGTAATGCCGTGCCTGCACTTTCAGTTTACACTGCAAACCACCGCCACTGTCGCCTTGTCCGCTGGCCATTTTAAAAAGACGCCGCGAAGGAAGGAAACAGAGAATGGACGGTGAGAGAGGGCGCAGAAACAAAATGGTGAAGAACAGCAGCACTAACGCACCATCGGAAGGCTTCAGTAAGGCAAAGAATAGAGAGCGATTTGAACAAAAACGGACGGATTTTTAGGTCTGCTTTCTTCTTGCGTCGGCAGGAATTCCATGGCAGAAAAAGAAATTCGCACCACGCGACAAAGCTGGCACCACCAGCGCCACGAGGAGAAAACGAAAAAAAAAAAAGCAGAAGGCAGGAGAGCGGGGAGGGCGACGGGAGGAAGGCGAGAGCACTGCGGGGAGCGACAGCCAATCGAGAGCGCTGATTCAGCCACCGAAGAGGGAGAGGAGGCAAAGAGCAGGGTGCTGCGCGGCGGCGGCGGGGACGAAGAAGGACGCCAAAATGGCGGCCGCGGAGCGGGAAGCGCCGCCTGCTCCGCCCCGCAACCCCCGTCGCTTCGCGCTCTCTCGAGAGGGGACCGCCGTTGCGGCGGTGCTGAATGGCGATCGCTCCCCGCGCCCGAAGAAGAAACTGCCGCGGTGGCGACGACTGTTTTACGGCACTTTCATAGCTCGCGGGCGGGAGGAGCCCTCGCTCGCTGCCGGCGGCGGCAAGTTTACGAGCAGCCGATGAAAGGGGACACCGCGCCGTAAATCTGAGATCGGGAGAGTTTAACGCCTCGAAAGTGAGTCACTTACACGAGTCCATAAAAGCTCGCTGCGACGAGAGAAACAGGCGTGCGTGCGTGCGTGCGTGCGTGCGTGTATGAGCTTGTCGTTGTAGGGACGCTTTTCTGCGCGAGGGCGCTCGCAGCTTCGCTGTTAAGCCGGCCGCTGTGGACGGACGCACGCGCGATTTGTATCTGGGCGCACGGCAAAGCCCGGAGAAGTGATGACGAGAGCGAGAGCTCCTCGCCGACGAGCGGTGGAGGGCCGAGGAAAAGAATGACGTTCGCGGTTTGGTGGGAGGGACCTCCCGCCCTTCCTTGCCTCCCCTCAAGGACAAAAGGCAAATAATGCCCGGAAAAGGATGCTGCTCAAACACTGCGGGAGAGCCCTGAAAGCATGCGCTGCCAAGTAAAAAGGAACGGAAGAAGGGATGACCGTATGTGCGTGCGTTTGTGCGGAGGGGTGAAGAAAGATGTGGACAAGCGTACACAGTGAGAGAGGAAACCGGAAAGAACGAATGAGTTCGGTAAACATCGTTTGTAAAACAAGGTCGTATATACGTCGGCTTTTTGTTTTGCTCACAGTCCGCTATGGGGTGCCATGTTCTTTTTGTTTGGGGATGTTTTACCGCTACTCTGTATCAAGAAGAAGCGCTTGCTTTAGGACTAGGCTCGTCACAGCCGCTCTTCTGCATCTCTAAATGCAATGATATGCTGTCCGAAAAAAAAATACTTTTTAAAATTATTATTTAGAAAGCATTGCGCGATATGAAGCGTGTATCCTATTTGGAAAACGGTTTAGCTCACGGTAGGTTATTATCCGCACGCTCCTGCAACTAAAGACGTATTTTCCGTTACATGCTTCTCTGCCTCTGGAGTGTGGGCGTGGCGGTGTTACGCACTGGTAAGAAACAGACAGGAGAAAATTCAAATTGCGCTATACGAAATCATCATATTTATGAACACGAGAAAGCACAGAGGTTTTGCGAAGGCACCATTATAACTTTTATTCTGGTAGCAATGAGTCATCCTTGCAGCTCATCCATCACTTTGTGACCGGGACCATAAAACTGTCAAAGCCTCCGCCGCGCCTCCGAGCCGAGCCAACGGCGTTAATGCATTCGCGGTTTTTCTAGGAATCGTTTACAGTTGGCAGAGACATGCATAAACAACTATGATGCCTCGATACGAGCTGAACAATGCCGCCTGCCGGCGACGTTTGCGGAACAAAAATACTATATACGGCGGGAAAGAAAAAAAATAATCAAAGCGTATACGCCTCCCAGCGGTATCTCAGAACGATGCTTAGAAATGATTTATAGACTTACCCGCACAACAGACATTTTCGAGCATTCTGTTTATTTTCATAAATGGCGCTTGAGAGGCTCGCTAGATGAGTGAACATGGACCACAGACGCTTATTCTTTGTCATTACTCGTCTCTGCATTTTTCACGGGAGTTGAATACCACAATGCCTCAGAGAATGAGAAATATAAAGATGTATTTTCTCTAAAATTCTTGAGGGGCAACCGCCCGACAATCGCGCACTGTCAATCGGAAGAGAGACAATGATAATTCAGATATAAAATAGAAAACAATTACATAGAAAGAAGCATTACTGCTGAATTAACAATATTTGTATACTATACCGCACTCTGGACCTCTGTAAAGGACGAACACAAAGTATATTCAAATAGGTGCTTACAAGGTAGCAAGAGTACGAAGATATCTTCAAACCAATAGCCTCCAGTGTAAACAACAACGTCTGAAAAAAAACAACAGCAACAAAGCCATTCTTCTTTGATTAACATGCTGGACTTCCGGGTGTATACGTAGCACAGTAACGGAAAAAAAGAGGTTGCATGTCAAGCCAGACGCACTGATAACTTTCTACAATGGAAATAGGTTCAGAAACAGAGCAACGAGAAATTTCCCAATAGCACCGAGTACATCGTGCACTGCCGGAAAATTGGGCGGCGCAAGGAAGAACAGAACTCCACTGACAAGCTTTCGAACGAAAAATAGAAAAGTGCGACAGCAGCTAAGTATACCGACATAGCACAGACAGGACGTTGTCTCGCTTCTATGAAACTCCATAAGTCAAAACTAATGCCGCTTCCAATTTCAATCTATTATACTCCTCGGGGGCCCCTCCCCTGCCAGAAAATTTCAGCCGCTTATTTCCATCCTTTTTTTTTCTCTGCCCCACTCTCCTCGCAGAGCTATATTCGGGCGCGCGCGCATTCGCCATCCATTTCCAAAGTCTCGCCGGGCGCACCGCCTCTACTCGCGTGAGTTGCTTGACAAAGGTTGCGGTGTTCGGTTTATTTACTTGCACCGCTATATAGTGTACACCATACCTCTTCGCTCAGTACACCGCGTCGCTTTTTCCTTCTGTCGACTTCGACATCTGCGCCTCTATTTATTCGCGCACCGTCGCCACGTGTATCAAGCCACGGGCTTTCAGCGCTCGCTCGCGCTATATAATAAGCGTCGCCGCTTCTTTACTGTTCTTGAAAGACCTTCGTTATACGAGTGCGTATATTTTCTCCCCGCTAGCTGTTTAAGCCTCGCTCACCATAAAGTTTGTCGCGAGATTCGCCCTCTCCCCACACCCCCGTTCCTCTTGCATACAATGACTGCCACTGTTTCTGCTTCCAAGGCACATCTTTCACTGACAATCTCCTGGCCACGTTTTATCTTTTTTACTTAGCGTCCCCCCTGCTGTAAACGAGGCCGATTGGTTTTGTCTTCATCGTCTGTCGTCTTTGTCTTCATTCGCGATTTCTTGTCTCCTTTGTTGCATTTGGGTTGCAAGCCCCAAGGGGTAGCGTTGGCCTGGCGGCCTGGGCAAAGCTGGAAACATCCGAAGGTCCCGGCAAAGGAAGAGTCGACTGGCAACAGAACAACTAGTTTATTCTGGGCATCGCAAAAGAGCAGCCGGTCAGGGCGACCACGTTACTCGAAGGAAGGAATCGAAGGCTCCCTCGCGTCCGGCGCAGCTGTCTTTTTTTATACCCTCGGAGTCGAGGGCAAGAGGGAACGGCTTGGGAAGAGTCATCCGATACGGCGACGCTTGAACATGTTCAGGCGTGACGGGCGCGTCCGCCAGGCCGGCGCCGGTCAGACCTCCTCGCCTCCCAGTTGAGGAGCTCCTCTCCCCCGGCTGCCGCGCTTTGACAAGCGTGGGCAAAACAAGCACACACACCACACACGCACGCACGACGACACGTGGCACTGAAACATGCCTGGACGCGCTTGGCGGGAGGCGTCGCGGCGGCGATGAACGAAGCCGCGGCGTCCGTTGCATCCGCGCCGGCTATACCGCGCGTCGTAGGTAGGCGAGACGTAACAGACCGCCCCCGCCGGGAGAAGGAGATCCCGATGGTCAGGGGACTGCATCCGCTGTCCAGAGGGATGTCGCTCGATGATGCTCGTAATCGAAACGATCGTCCCTCGACGTTGCTTGAGCGCAGCGCACAGAGAAGGCCTCGTTCTCGGGTTCAGGATCACATAGGACACTGTAAAGTCACTTCGGGAGAGTTGCCATTTTTGTGCTCGTTCCCAGCAAGCGTTAGAACTACGCCGAAACGCAACCGCTCAGTCAGCAAGCACGAGACAACCCTCATAAGCTCTGCCAGGCTCTTTCCCCTTTTATACTACTGCCTAGTTCCTTACAGTAGTCAAGCAGCACTCAGAACGCGTCCACAAATTGGAAATTGCACTAGAAAGCACATAATCACTTTGAAACACTAAACAAAAGCAATATGTTAAAAATCCTGCCTCAGGAAGAAAACATCAGTAACCAACAACTTTGAGGCGGATTCCTACGTTAGGGGCTTTCGACTTAAGCCATCGGCGTTACCGTTGAGACTCCCCTTTTGTAACGCACCTCAAAGGAATATTGTTGCAAAGCGAGGCTCCAGCGCAGGAGGCGGCCATTTTTGGGAGAGATGTTCTGCAGCCATTGGAGAGGGCAGTGATCCGTCTCAATGATAAACCTCGAGCCGGCTAGGTAGCATGACAATTTCTGAACGGCCCACACGAGACACGCACACTCTTTCTCGGTGGCGCTGTACGCCTGCTCACGACAGGTCAGCTTACGACTAGCATACAGGACGGGGGTGTTCCACTTCTCCATTGTCCCTTTGGCACAGTACAACGCCCATGCCTCGCTCACTAGCATCGCACTGAACAACGAACCCTTTGGTATAGTCTGGCGATCGTAGCACAGGCTGGCTTGTTAGGGCGCTCTTTAGGGCGCTAAAAGCTCTCTCCTTTGTCTCGCTCCAGACGACTGTTTGGGGCTCTGTTTTTCTTAGAGCATCCGTCAGGGGAGCCGCGATATCGGAGTACCTGGGGATGTACCTCTGATAGTAGCCGGCGACACCCAAGAACGACCGAAATATCGGTCTTCGTGCGCGGTTGCGGGAAGTCCTCGCACAGCGGCCACCTTTATTTCAGAGGGGCGGCGACGACCCTGTCCAATCACGTGACCGAGGTAGACAACCTCGGCCTGTGCTAATTGGCACTTGGGAGCCTTGACTGTCAAGCCCGCTTCGCGCAGGCGGGTTAGCACTGCCCGCAAGTGTGCCATATGCTCAGACCAGGATGCGGAGAATATCGCTACGTCGTCTAAATACGGTAAAGCAAATTCTTCCTGTCCCCGCAACACTTTGTCCATGAGGCTTGAAAAGCAGTATGGCGCGTTCTTCAAACCAAAACTCAAACTTTAGGACGGAATGTTCCATTGGTGAAATGAACGCCGCATACCTACTAGCCTCCTCTGTAAGTGGAACCTGCCAATAACCCCTGACAAGATCTAGGGTGGAAAATAAACTGAGCGCTACTAACTTTCTCAAGGCGCTCCTCGATGTTAGGGATCGGATAAATTTGATCCTTAGTGATAGAATTAAGCCTGCGGTAGTCGACGCAAGGACGAGGTTCCTTGCCCGGTACCTCAACTAAAATCAAAGGGGAGGTATAATCACTCTCACCCGCCTCAATAACACCGAGCTGTAGCATTTTCTTTACCTCAGCCTCCATAATATCGCGCTGGCGGGGGTGACACCCGGTACGCCTTGGATCGTACTGGCTCTGGGGAGGTAAGTTCTATATCATGCGTAAGGACAGAAGTCCTACCCGGCCTCTCAGAGAACTGACCTTGAAACTCTTGTAAGAGTTGGTGTAGTTCGGTTTTCTGCTCAGGCGACAGCGGTGCTTTAATGATTAAGTCACTAATGACCTGATCAGTGTCTTCCCTGTTCGTCACTGAGCTTAGTCCCGGAAGCTCGACCGGGAAGCTCTTCTAACTTTCCCCTTGTCGGGCATTTCCTCTCCAGTACCTGGTGCCTTCAACGCTACAGGCTCAATTTTATCCAGTTCTGACGTGCTCGGAATATCAGCTTGCTGCGCCTCCGACCCTTTCTCATTGTTCGACAACGTCGGCCCCGCAACTACCGCCTTTGCAGCGAGCTCCTGACTCTCGATCTGGTTAAGGCTGAACGCTAGCCTCACCAAACAAAAGCCCCTTCTCGCGCAGGAGGTGATCGGACCTGTTCGAAAATAGGTACGGGTACTGGGGGGGGCAGCCTAGATGACACTACGGCCTCCGTCTCAAGTGCTCCGAAAGGTCCTTCAATAAGCACTTTTGCTACGGCAGACACACGCTATGAGCTTCCACGGCTTGCTTGATCCATGCGCACTCGCCCGTGAACATATCGGGTTCTACGTAAGAGGGGTGAACTACATCCATTGTAGCTGCGGAATCACGAAGCACTCGGCACTCTTTCCCGTTCACGAGGAAGTCTCGCATGTAAGGCTCGAGAAGCTTCATGTTCTCGTCAGTGCTACATAATGACAAACACACGACTTCTCTTTTTGTTTCTGGACACTGCGCCGAAAAGTGACCCGGCTTCTGGCACGTATAACACACGCGCGCCTTGCCTCCTCTCGAACCGCTTTCTGCGTTCGGCTTCGGCTGCCGCAGTCTCCTTACGTTCGGTCGGACTGCTTTCACTCGCATCCGCACTACGCGTGTCCCCCCTTGCTCTCATGGGTGTGAACTTCGGCCTCTCAGACTTGGAGCCAAATTCACCCCTTTTGACCGTCCTTAGCTCCGCGAGCCCGACGCGTCACAAACTCCTCGGCTAGCTCGGCGGCTTTAGCCACTGTACTAACGTCTGGCCTATCCAAGACCCAGTACCGCACGTTCTCAGGTAACCGACTATAAAACTGTTCCAGCCCGAAACACTGCAGAATTTTCTCGTGGTCACCAAACGCTTTCTCTTCTTTGAGCCACTCCTGCATGTTTGACATAAGCCTGTAGGCAAACTCTGTATATGACTCATTTCTGCCTTTTTCATTTTCCCGAAACTTCCGACGGAACGCCTCCGCTGACAGCCTGTACTTTTTTAGCAGACTCGATTTCACTTGGTCGAAATCCTTCTGCCTCCTCTCTCTTCAAGCGAGCGACTACGTCGGCCGCCTCGCCGGGTAACAAAGTGAGCAAGCGCTGTGGCCACGTTTCCCGAGAGAACCCCTGCTTCTCGCACGTTCGCTCAAAGTTAACCAGGAACAAACCAATGTCCTCTCCAAGCTTAAACGGCCGCATCAGGTCAGTCATTTTGAACGATACCCGTTCTCCTGCACCGTGTGCCTGACTTCCATTACGAGCGCGTTCCATCTCTACTCGAGACGCTTCATTTCTAAAGCGTGGTCGCGCTCTTCTTTCTCTTTTTGCTCTTTACGTTCGCGCTCCTCTTTCTCTTTTTGTTCTTTACGTTCGCGCTCCTCTTTCTCTTTTTGTTCTTTACGTTCGCGCTCGTCTTTCCTCTTTTTGCTCTTTACGTTCGCGCTCGTTTTTCTCTTTTTGCTCCCTCTCCTCAATGGTCTCAAGGGCATTCCGACAGCTCGTCATCCTCAGCCTCCAACTCAAGAATAGCCCTTAGCAGTTCCGGTTTTCTGAGTTTGTCCTGAGACATCCAGACCCAACTCTCTTGCAAGCTCCAGCAATTTCGGTTTGCGCAACGACTTCAAATCCATGGCTGCTCCGAATGCTGCTTTCTCTACTGCCTACTATTGTCTTGCCGCAAACTAACCCGGCAGCAACGACAACCACAATTACCAGCTCTGTTTCTGACACTAACAAAAGCCTGGCAAAACTCAGAAGAAGAAAGTCCCGCACTCACCAAACCTCGCAGCCACGAATTCAGCGCAGTCGTTCCGCTGCAGGCAACCAGTCATCACACAGGGCTCGTTGCACTGCTCCCGGATGGTCGTTGTGCTGCTCAGCATACAGTTGACCGCATATCTTCGCTGCTGGCCTCCGTTGTCGGGATCTCACCGCTGGCAACCAGTTGTTGCATTTGGGTTGCAAGCCCCAAGGGTAGCGTTGGCCTGGCGGCCTGGGCAAAGCTGGAAACATCCCGAAGGTCCCGGCAAGGAAGAGTCGACTGGCAACAGAACAACTAGTTTATTCTGGCATCGCAAAAGAGCAGCCGGTCAGGGCGACCACGTTACTCGAAGGAAGGAATCGAAGGCTCCCTCGCGTCCGGCGCAGCTGTCTTTTTTTATACCCTCGGAGTCGAGGGCAAGAGGGAACGGCTTGGGAAGAGTCATCCGATACGGCGACGCTTGAACATTGTTCAGGCGTGACGGGCGCGTCCGCCAGGCCGGCGCCGGTCAGACCTCCTCGCCTCCCAGTTGAGGAGCTCCTCTCCCCGGCTGCCGCGCTTTGACAAGCGTGGGCAAAACAAGCACACACACACACACGCACGCACGACGACACGTGGCACTGAAACATGCCTGGACGCGCTTGGCGGGAGGCGTCGCGGCGGCGATGAACGAAGCCGCGGCGTCCGTTGCATCCGCGCCGGCTATACCGCGCGTCGTAGGTAGGCGAGACGTAACACCTTCAATCTGTGCTGTTTTTCGTGGTTGCCAGCTCGCTCTGTCGTCGCCCCGAACAAAAGCCAAATAGAGCGGCCCGAAATTGTCTTTCGTCGCGACGCTGGGTCTTCTTTCTTTCATATAGCGTCCGTCCGCACGGGGCATATACGTTAATTCGCTTTGTTCAGCGCGGGCGACGTTACAAGCGAAGCGTTTTTCTGTCCCGCGGTATCTTTCGTCGCGAGTCTTTCCGTTCTGTCTTTCTTTCTAGTTTTTTTTTTTTTTGGTGTGTCCCCAAGTCCGGGCGCGATTTCGGTGATAAATATGCGGCGGCCTGTGCGCAAAGTTAAAGCGCTCAGCGCGACGGAGCGGTATTAAAAATAAAAACGCGAGAAGAAAGCGCGCTAACAAATCAGATCGGAGCTTGCTTAGCCTCTGTAGCTGCGGCGACCCACCGAAGCGATGCAAACGTACACGGGACAAGAAAAAAGAAAGAAAGCGGTAATAAGCCAGCGAGAGAAAAGACACATATATCTCCAAGGTGAGGGAAGGGCGGCAGCATGCAGAAACTTTGCGCGCGCACACTCTTTCTCTCGTGCGCGCTTTTCAAAATTGGGCGCCGTTTTCCTGAAAATGAGTTGTAGCGCGCTAGGAACTTGTATAATAGCGTGGAAGAGAAAAATTGGCAGGTCTGACGGCCGCGGAATTATGCGCCCCGTGTGCGTGTTTCTGTATGTGTGTGACTGTGTAAGGGAAGGAGACACGTATATATATATATATATATATATATAGTCCACGGGCCTTAGCGGCACAAATCTTCGGGCAGGTATATACACTATGCATATACTAAGCAGTGTAGGAGCTAGGCCTTACATCTCAAACGAGTTCTCGCTGCTCCGAGAAAAAAAGAAATTCTACGCCCGGCTTATTGATGGAACTTTCCTAAAAAGATATATTCGCAAGAAAGACCGGAGAAAAAAATTAGCCGCTTCGACTTGCGTTCTTTTTTGTTCTTATGTGAAAGTACAAGCCAAGAACGAGAAATTAATTAGATCTAACTTCGACCAAGCACGGTTTGTGTTTTTGTGTGTACGCAGTGCAAATTGGCAATCTCTTGGAGAAGATGCATGCCTCTTTAACTGGCTACATTTTTCCTAAGTAAAATTCGTGCTCAAGGAGTGAGGAACCTGTTCTGCTAGAAAAGACTATAATAAACTGTTTCCTCGGAAGCGGCTCAATTAGATGTTCCGCTCAGGCAAGGCGTCCAAAGCAGTGCATGCATTTGAGTTGACAAATTGAACTCGTAACTCGCGGTGAAGCACGACCGCATTTACATAAAGAAATCCAAAAAGCGCCCGTGTGCATGCTGCGAACTCACTGAACTTCCAGGAAATATAATTTTATAAAATTACTCCAAAGGCCGTCCGCTATACTTCAAAGACCGGGTCATAGGTACAACTTAAAAGCCAGCTGATTATATTAATTTATGAATATACAGGTCATGTGTGAAAAATGAAAGCCTATAGAAATATCTAATGGCATCTGGCACTGTAACAGGACTTGCTGTTGGATTATAGTTGGAGCATGCTTAAGATGAGACTTTTCTGTACCGATGCGTGCTCCTCTTTGAGCCAAAAAGGCCTTCTCAAGCATGGAGCGACGAATTTTCGTGGATTAGGTTTGATACCATATCAGATTGTAAGAGCAAAATAGAAAAAAAATAGGAAAAAAATCTGGGGTGCCTCGACTACACCATCACCATCATCAGACGTTATCATTAACAAACTGTCATCATCAAACTTAGTTGGACGCAATGATGCGAGGCAGGCAGATTCTCTGGAACGGTGAAAGCTGTTGGCACCATCATCCCATTGGGACGATGATACCACAAGTTTCCCCAACATGATACTTCCAACGCCTTTCGGTGCTGCCGAAAGGCGCTATAGAGCACGACAAATGTCGTACTCTTCTCATGATCGCTCAAACTTCGCCCTGATTAGGAATAGTGGCAAGGTTGGACTCCTGGACAGATAAAACAAATTGGTAGTACACCTTCTTGTTAGGGCTTTGTGTAATGTTAACTAAGTATTACCTTCAACTACGTGTATTACTTACATGTACCTGCGATTATGGCATTAATGTAACGTTCTTACCTTTTCCTATTATTTGTACTGTCTGTACTGATTATTTACCATTTTCTGTGATTATGATAGCTCGTTTCCAGCGTTTATTCTACATTTTCTGTTAGCATTTGTGCTCTGTGCACTGTTTTCCCTACGTGGTGTGCTGTGTGTTGTGCCTATATTTCGGTGTGTAGTACGCAGTGTTGGCGATAACGCGTTACAGGTAACGGCGTTACCGTAACGCGTTACTTTTTTTCGGTAACTCAGTAACGTACTCGTTACCATTTCCGAAGTGTAACGGGTAACGTACTTACGTTAGCATTTTTTCGGTAACGTGAGGTGTCACGTTACTAGTTGCTTTTTGTTCCAATTGTGCCCCACTCCGCCCCTTATTTAGAAAAACAAGCGCAGATCACCTAAAGTGATGTTGCAAATAAAAAAATCTACAGGTGCTCTCTACAACCCTTGTTGCGGCTCGCATGCTAGCCAGAAAACGCCTGCCCTTCACAATGCACCAACTAAAAAAAGAGAGTGAGAATAGCCATAAAGCACGAAACACGTGCACGAACACGCATTCACACACTTGCCTTCGCCTACCTCCCCTTCAAAACCACTCACACACACAACTCTCTAAAGAGTGGAAGCATGCACAGCATTTTGGAGCATCACAACTTTCAAAATTCCTGTAAATTTGTTGAGAGTTCAGCGATGTTTTCTTTGTGAAGTTAGAATTGATGATGAAGTGTCAATTTGTGTTTAATGTCACATTCAGAAATGGCTTCACCATGTGCCCAGGGTTGAGCCACAGGTGAGGCCATCACATGTAGCTAGCACTACAGGAAACTTTAGAGCACTATAACATTGCTAAGCTCCTGCACATTTGTTCAAAGTATTCTCGTTAAATCAAGATTTTGCATAAAATTGTTTTTCGGGCTAGAAGTTTCATGTGAAATATGGGCTTTATAAAATTGTTGTCGTGAGTTCTTAAGGCGGAGACGCACAAAATAAAATTTATGGCCATGAAGTAACGGCAAAGTAACGTGCGGTACTTTTTTTTTGGTAACGGTAGCGGTAACGCGTTACCTTTTTTTGTAGGTAACGTAGGGTGGTAACGCGTTTCTTTTTTCTCAGTGTAACGAGTAACGTATTTAGTTACTTTTTTTCGGTAACGCTTACAACATCGGTAGTATGCCAAAAAAAACTATATAGTGGGATAAAACCATCAACGAAGCAGCAAACGATTCTCACAGCAGGAGCTCCAGCCAATGACGTAAATCAATTGTCATGGTTAATCCATTTACTCCTGCGCCAGCGTGACATCGCACTTGGCTGGCGCATGCAAGATAAGTGAACCGTGATGTCATGACATTCAGTCGGCGGCATTAGCTGGGATTCCTATCAGGGGGCGTCTGCGGCTGCATTCTTGAGTTGTATGCACTACAGTGCGGTTTATTCCCCCCGTGAGAAGCACTAGACAGAGCCGCTGTTTGGCACCAACATCTCCTTTCATGCACATTTAAAAGTACTCCGTTCGATACAGGTTCACCACATCCACCACAAAAAAATTTCGTTAGACAATCTATAGACTGTCCATAGAGTTCTGTCAGTAAAGTCCTATAGAGTATCTATAGACAAAACTCTAGAGAACAGTCTATAGGCAATACAAATCGTATAGACAGTCTATAGACTGTCTATAGGTTTATGGCCATATACTTTTAGTAGACTGTTTTCTATATACATTCTATAGATTATGAATAGACAAAAAGAAATACCTATAGGACGGCAATAGAATCTATAAGGAGTCTATAGACTGTCTATAGACCGTTATTCCTTCTTTCGCGCTCGGCCCGGAGCGGCTGTCAGTCTCGTGTGTCGCCTGGCCTGAGCCATTTCGGTAGCGACCACGCCTCGAAGTTTGCGGAACTTCGCGTTCGCGTTGAAGTTCTCCACAAGTTTCGTCCTCCACTTCGCACACACATATGCGAAACGGAAATATTTAGCAGGTTCACTACTCTTTGTTTCCAATAAATAAATGCGCCGCGGCGGTGCGCCTAGTAAACGGAAAACAATGAAAAAGACAGGCCACCACGGAGTGAATGAACAGTGCGGTACGCACAAATTACACACAGTTAACAGAGTTTATATGTGGCGACACCAAAAGTTCTATATCCCTCAGCATACACACAAATCTCGCCCCTCTTTTTTTTTAGCTGTGATCACTGCAATACGACGTATGTATGGCCTTAATTGGTTTGTTTATTCGTCAAGCGCACGAACGACAGACGTCTTGCTTACCCTTGGAGAGAGCGGTTTTTCTATCAGCCAATCAGAATCGACATGAGCAACGAATCAGACCTTGTCGCATAACTTATTCTAGTTGCCGCGGACTAAGCTGCGTTTCGTTTAAATTTTTGTAAAAGGTGGGTGAATTTAAAGAACGAAGCCATACGAACAAACATTCCGTGGGCGTTTTGACAGGCACATAAGCAAATCCGTAGAAATATGATCAGGCGGGTCGCATGTTTATTGTAATCTTATGCACAGCTTCCAACCAACTCCTTCGGGCTTTGCTTTTCCAACGCAAGACGCATGCAATACTAGCCTTCTCATTGGTTCATTTTTGGCCAGTAAATGTGTGGTTGGGCGAACTTATGCCGGAATCTTTGAGAAGGAGTGAATAGTTCGTTTATGACATAATTAGCGAGATTGCCTTCCTCTTTGATACGACATACACATACGCGGAGGATAGGACAGCGTTTCCGAGCAAGCCAAGTATATTTGTTGGTACGTGCCCACATGCGCAGAAGCAAGTGTGCCTGGACGCACCCAAGCGCACACACAAATTATAAAGATCGTTGCATTTCGCCGAATTGTGCTCCTCTCCTGCAATATGAGTCTCTGTTTCGAGTGGCAAACAATAGATGCTGAGGCAGACAACGAATTTCTCTCTTTTTTTTTTTTGAAAGAAAGGCCGTCGCTTAATTGTAGACTCTACGGGCGAGCGACCACCTGTTTCACGGTCAATATACGAACAAAACAACTTCTTTCTTCCCTTTCGTTTCGTTCTTTGTAGTCTCGCACCCAATCCTTCTTGCAAACACCCAGGCCTCTAGATCACAAAATGACGGCTCCAAGCGGTAGATGGGTGGACCGTGAGCATCACTGATGCATGTCGCATCCACCGCGGTCGTTGCGGCGACGTCCGAGAGAAAGCTTCCACCAGACGAGTACGGAGCGAAACATAATTTAGAGCAATTCCGACGCGGCGGGGCTGGTAGACTCGGCGGGCAGCGCCGACGGCGCGAGTCGAGGAGAAAGGTAAGCAGTGGAGCAGTTGGCGAAGTGGTAAGGGGGGGGGGGGGGAACTGGAAGGAAGAAACGCCGCGAGGATGGCTTACGGGGAGGAGACGGCGTTTGCTCGCCCTCTTTCGACCGGAACCGCACCGAGATATTACATTCGTTTCGCAAAAGTGCCCGTTAATTGCTACGAGATGAGAGTCTTGCTCCACGCTGCGGAGGGAATGGGGGAAGGGGGGAGGACAGAGAGAAGAAAGTGCGCTGGTTATGGCGCAAAAGCAAAAAGAATGCGTCGGGAATCGCGCGGGGCGACGCCAGCAGGAAAGAAGGGGGGTGTGGGGGGGGGGGGGGGGGGGGGAAACGTTCGCTTCAGCGAACGCTCGCCGAAGCGCAACTGCGAACGCCTTCGCGCGCGCGCGAGCTCGGCGAACTCGGCTTGGCCTCGGCTTGGCTCGTCTTCACTCAGGCAGGGCTCTTTCGCGGCTCGGGACAAATGCAAATTGAACTGCCACGTGGAGAACAGTGAGAGAGTAGGGACCGGGCAGACACAACACTGGTTCTTCTCCCTCGGAATGCGAGGGCCCTTAAGAAGAGGGCGGACAGAACGAATAAAAAAGAAAGAGTGAAATGAAGAAATAGTGAGACGAGAAGCATAAAATGTGGAGGAGTTGGCGAGAGGGGCAAGCAGAAGAAGGAAGAGCGTGACGCTGGGGAAAGCAGCCGGGCGCGACAACGCGCGCAGTCCACTGGAAGCGGGTCCAAAGAAGTCGTTTATAAATCTGACAAATCCAGCAGACCGGGCGGGCGGGTGCCGCTCGTGCTGCGACGGTGGCGCTCACGCACGCGACAGCCAGCGCACTGCACACCACACGCACACAAGTGTAGCGAGTGCGCACACGGGGGCCCACTCTGTAGTTTATCTTACTTTCCGGATTTTTCTCTCGCTCGCTCGCTCGCTCAAGCACACAGACACGTACGAACGTACACACGCAGGAGGCTGTTTCTGAATTCCGCTCCTTCATTCCTTAGTCCTTTTATTTTTCGGCGCTCTCTTTTACCCGCGCAGTCTCATGAAGGCTCGCGAGGGCAGCAGCGCAGCAGCGGCTCGCGCCCGGCCCGCCGTAGCAGCAGCTACGGGCCCGCGAAACTCGGAAGCAAGCAAGCAGCGATGCCGCAGCTCGAGCACGAGAGAGAAATAAAGAGTGAAAAGAAAATGAGGCCAAGCGCGCAAGTCGTCGGTGTTGTAAATTACGAGCTTGCCGGCCCCTCCCTCACGCCTCCTCACCCAGCACACAAGCGTGTTGCTCACAGAGCGGGCGCGAGCGCGCGCACGCTGTTGAAAAGACTGGGCCGCCGGAATTCGCCATTCGTCAGCGACTTTTGTACTTCTGCGGCGCACTTCCCTCCGTGTATGGCGAGACTTTATGCCCCCCGCATCCGAACCTTCTTCTTTTAGATCTTCTCTCCCTCTTTCGCTCTCTCTTTTTCATCTCTTCTGCAGCTAGCGGTAGCTCTTCCGCGGATCCCTCGTTGATTTGTTCTTTTGTTTCGTGCGTTGAAACTCGTGTCGTTTAATGTGTCCCTAGCGCGAACCCCTTTGGGGTGTTACGGTACTAGAACGAACCGCTGTAGTCGTGTTGTGTAGAACCAGCCATGGCCGATCGTCGCTATGTTTTGAGAGATTTAGTGCTCGCACGCGCCTGTTACCCCCCCTTTCCCCCCCCCCCCCCTTCGCTTTTCCTCCTCAAGCCCCACAGATTGAAACTGGCCATTACAGAGGAAGCGTCTTTCGTCTCGCAGAAGAGGCTGCACTGCCGCCGTCCACACGAGCGGACTCGCTAACAGAACGGGGACCGGAATTTACAGCCTCGCTACATAAAGAGCGATGTCAAAGGAGAGATTTACAGCCCGCGGAATTTATGACCCCTTCCGCGCGGCCTCCTGAATCCCGACGCTGCCTTCCGGCGAAGATTCGGCGACGAAAGAAGAAAGATTGAAAGAAACGCAGCAGCGTTCGTTGGCGGATTCGTTAATCTCCTGCCTTTGAATGAGACCAGTCCTTGAATAGCTGAGGTCACTTGCCTAAAAGCTTTTCCTTTCAACGTGGTGACAGTGAGAAAGTGCAACCAATAAACATGCATTAAAGTGTCCTTCTTCCTTCTCGATATTTGATACAGGACCTCGCTACCCTTGAATCCACCGATACAATTTCGATCCTGTAGTGGACGCGCTGGGAACATGATCCACGGCAGGTCACGTCGCGTTGCCGAGATAGAACTGTCTCCGTGTGATTCAGGAGCTGAAGTAGCGGTTTTCAGAACCAAACACGCGCAATCTATCGCAGCTCACTTAGTCGCGGTTAACCGACGCGGTGAACGCATACGGCTTTGTACATGGGCGACGGCATTTCTACATCAGTGGCCAACTTTTCGTCATGCATTTAGTTGTGAGCACAAATAAGATAACAAAAAATACATTCGAAATAACTACTAGCCGAGCGAATAATTGGAAGCCGGGTGCAAATAATTAGCTTCGGTATGTCTGCTGACTGCATAAATGAAATAACACTTTCACAAGAGTTTTATAAGTGCGCTGGCATGGTCTCGGTACAATGACTTCAAGCCGCACTGCAGACAATAAGTGAATTATTTTTTTGTTTGTAGTGTTTTATAGCACATAAGCATGCAACTAAGCTACTATCCTGGGTCAAGGACTCGGAAAAACTTCATTAATTAGGGTTAACATATGTAGAATTAATTCCTCCCATGTGTGCACCGGCCCATGTGTGCTATGCTTAGCTGAGACTACCAACCGCCACTGTTAACTATAGCGCTGGTATACGATAATCACAGCGCGATCTGGTTCACTTCTGATGAGGAGCCCGTAGCTCATAAATACTTCCTCGGTAAACAACATTGGGAGCTAGAAGATCATACGCTTATTCCGCTAAGGGACTTCACTTATGCTCATAGGCTTCAATCGCCTTCGTTCCGTAACCCATTTTCACTGCAACCTCGAACAAACCGCGTACGCCTTGTGATTCGTATACTATACTTACCAGAGGTACTATGACGTCTTCCGAGTTCGCTTCTATTACAGTGTTCAATGTTGTCAGTCATACCAGCCTATTCTCCACCTCGGCCTACCGAACCACAGCAGCAGGTCATTATAATTGGTGGCCCATACTATACTAAGAGCGGTTTATGTGTAATGACGAGCTCCCTTTACACTGAGCAACACGAACCATTACCCCACGGTCGCTGCACTCGCGCCCATCCGAAATCATCCGTCTGGGTGGGCGGCGAAGATGATATAGGACCAGACTGAGCAGCCCCACGCCGAAGCATCCACGCGTGGTGCATGATTTGAGTGGGCGACCCAAATGCGCATATTCAACAACGCCACGCGAAGCCCAGTCTCACATGCGCGAACGCACTACACACGGGGGCGGCAAGTGCAGCAAGTGAACCTCGCGCGCAGCGGCCCCCCGCCGAAGCCCCGGCCGACCTGCCGCGGTGGCCGCTGCGCTCCGTCGACGGCCATCCATTAACCCATTAACAATTCCGGGGCCCGCGGGCGGCTATCGGAACGCTCTCGGCTCCGGAGCCGCCGCCATCCATTGCGGCCTGTCTGGCCCGGATTTACAAGTGCCTAGGCCTGGATTAGAGAGGCGCGCCCGGGGCCGTCCCCTCGGAACCCTGTATTCTTCATAGGGCCGCCTTGTAATCAATTGCGCGCCCAAATCCGTCGGGATAGGCGCCTCGCGGGAGAGAAGAGGAGACGGGCGCGAAAGTGCGCGCGCCCAACAGCGCGGAGAAGAGGACCGGCAGCCAAAAGATAAAAACAAGAAGCGGCCGGGAAGGAATCCAATTCTTACTGCGGTGCTGCTGCAGCTGCAGGCTCCACTTTCTATTCTGATCTGTCTCCTTTCCTTTTACTTTTTTTCGGCGCAGCTCTACTGCACTCGTTCTTCTTCAGCAGCGGGCGCGAAACTTATTTGCTCTTTTACGAGGCCGCTGCTACTGGCGCGCGGGCGAGCCGCGTGAGATGGTAGATATATAGGTTCGATCCCCCTTCTTTCGCGCCTTGGCCGTCCGGCAAGCTGGGTAGTGGGCTCCTTGGAGCCTCCCCCCCACCCCCCCACCCCCCCGCGCGCAACCGCTTTTGCTTATTTCTGCCCTTATATTCGCCCTCGATCTTGCCCCTATCGAAAGCGAGTTTGGAAACAAACGTCGGATCTCTCCAGCGAGAAAACGCGGGATTAAGCGCGCCACACTCCCTCCCAGCGCGTCGACCGAGCGGCGTGCGTAGCTGCCTGTCGAAGCACGAAGCCGCCGCGGGGATTTGGGCTTCGGGCATACGCGGCCTCTGCCCGAAGGAGGACTACGCTCCCAGTGCCCTTACGTGTTGGAGAGGGTAAAGAGAAGGGAACGGAAAAGGGAGCGGAATGAACACAGGCCCCGCTATGCATGCGGAAGAATGTGATTTGCGAGAGCGCGCCAGTGCCAGGCGCTTCGTTGCACAGTCGACACTTGTATACGGCGTCGAATTACAGCGTGATCGCAGTTAACCACACCACATAAACTTACCCTTCGTCGATGAGAACAGCACTTCATTTATTTACTGTTAATGATTTTTCGCAGCTAGACTGAATGAAAGGCCTAATTTGTCTCCTTGAACGGCGAAGCAACATCTTCACACAACAGCGACCTTGAACGCAGCCGGCGCCTTTAGGCGTTCTGTGTCAGCGATTCCGTGCCAGCTGGCCTTGAGAATAGGTATTGAAAACGTAAATACCCGTCAGCAAATGCGGTTATATCTGTCGCGCGACTACATTAACGCCCCGTTTTGGGTTCATGTCCAGCACAGGTCAGTAATGTGTGCTTTTTATACCGGCGACTGCTGAACAACGCCATTCCTCAATACCCCTTCCTCCCATGACCGGCTCGCATGTACTCTGCATGCCCCATGGATCGTATGGACATGCAGAGCACTTTCTCAAAGCACTCTCTCCACGACACACGTGTAAAACTATGGTTAGTAACCACGTGAACGCATGACTCTTGAACGGTACGACGAAACAGCGCTGACAGACGGGTCGGAAGACGAGACACCCTAACAAAAACTTCTTTAGACAGTCTATAGACTGTCCATAGACTTCTGACTATCAAGTCTATGGATTCTCTATAGATGAACCCTAGAGAAAAGTCTATAGTCAATACAAACCATATAGACAGTCTGTAGACAATCTATAGATTTATGGCAATACACTTTTAGTTGACTTTTGTCTATAGACAGTCTAAAGATTATGAATAGACAAAAGGAAATATCTACAGGAAGGCAATAGAATCTATAAGAGGTCTATAGGCTGTCTATAGACAATTTTATAAGAGCAGACACATGCGCTGGTGTCTGCCTCTTCTTCCGTCCCGTCCGTCAGGGCCAGCTGTTTCGTCGTACCTTTCAACATTAACCAACCAGCCTGACTCAGCCCTCTCCTTGCATGACTCTTCCGTAACGACTTACTACAACTGCGATGACGCTCAATTAAGCAGCATAAAATGTCCTCTGCAACCACCACAATAAAACACACTATCAAATTCAGAGCTGCACGCTAAGACAGGAAGAAAGCAATTGCCTTACCTTGACTGGAAATGAAGTAGCCGAGGCACTTTCGCGTCACAAGGTGCCACCTGCGGAAAGAAACGCATATTAGAAGGCATTTCATCGATAAAAACTGATGAATGAGTGTATATGCATACACGTGACAGCCAGTGCAGCGTGCGAACGAATCGACGCCACGAGGGGAGGAGTGCGCGCATAATGAACATAATTAATTCATAACACATACATGCACTGTATTAAACAAAAGCACGTGCCTGCGGAAGAGGCGGCTTATTATTCTGGCGATTTTGCTTCGAATGTAAAAAACCATCCACACTGAATGAAGGTAAAGTTATATGTATCGGACAACATGCGGTCTGTACGGTAAGGGGGCATGTGTGGCTGGGGTAGATAATTTTATGACTGGGAAGAACGTAGGTCGACTTCGCAGCTGGCCAATAAAGGTGCGGCATTGGCAGAGCTAGATGCTGAAGCCTTGCAAACCGCTATATGTTTCGAAACCTGTTGCATATATCTCGCTTTTATCATAGATATGCACATCTTACTTTTCCAGTGTACTCTGCATATTCTGTCCCTTGTTCCGCCATCTCCTCTCATTCCTTCGAGTATACTCCCCCATTCAGTCCATTCTGTAACCCATCTTCCATTTTCCTATCCGTAGAGCGGAATGGGAAAGGCCGAAACGCTTTCTAACTTCCTTTTTTTTCAAAAAAAAAAAACACAACACAATATCTGCGGTCGGATTATCGAGCTCTGCTATTCTGGAACCATAGACTTGCTAGCGAAAATGACAAAGAAAAAAACCAATATTTCTGTCGAGGCATACAAATCGACGAGATTAAAAACAAGAAGTCAAAGCAGGCGTCAAATTACACCGTGCGCTAAGTCACATTCCTGAAGAGACCGCAGACGCGATCGATACGCAGGGACAGTCTCGTCATTTGTTAAAACTGGCAGCACCGTCCGCGTGGTGCATGGGCTCGATTGGCTGAGCCCGAGTTGCTCGATGAGACACCTTCTAATTCAGCGACCTCCGGAATTAAAAAGAGCTCCGCTGTGTCAGGGGGGGAAGCGCGGAGGCGTTCACAGTGCGGCAGGGTCGCTCGGTGGGGATCTGGACCCCGCGTCGGAGCTCGTTAAAATTGTTCCATCGGGTCCAATCAGTCAGCATTCTAGTCCCCTCCCCGAATTTCACGATGATCCAACGACGCAGCAGCGCTATAGCGACCTATAGGATGTGGAGGAGGCTATACAGCAGCCCGCCCCAGACAATACGGCCCGCTTCTTTGCAGGCACGCCGACCCCGAATATAAGACCGCCAAGGAAGAAGAAGGTCTTTTAATAACGCGACTGCGGGGGTCTCTCCAAGAGCGGAGCAGTCTGTCTCTGCGGCGTTCGTAAAATGAAGCGGCAGCCCTCGGAGAACCGGTGCGTGCGTATGTGAGTTACCGGGAAGGTAGAATAAAAACTGAACGGCGACACTATGTATACGGGAGCGACAACACCCGCGGACCGACCACCCGCCGACTTGATTGAAATCTGCGCGGCCGCTCGCTCACACGGCCTGTTTCATTTCGTTAAAATGTCCTCCGATTCATTGACAGGCTGCGGTTCAAACTATAAATAAAATTTTAAAAAAAGCTGGGGTGTGCAGGCGGAGAGGCTGCCTATACAAAATTTCCCTTTCTTGATGAATTCCAACGGAAAACGAAAAGGCGAAACAGACGTGTATGCTAGTGTATGCGTTTGTGTGCAGCACTGCTTTATTTTCCGCGTAACACGGTTTCTTATATGCATGTATTTTTCCTTAACCTAGATTGATAGCTGCAGCAGACAGCCTTCTTTATTTTCTTCTTTGATTCTTCTTCGCTGCCTCAAGGATTTTCGGATATTTCGCGCAAGAAGAAAGAAGACAAAAAGGAAAGATTAAATTCCCGCGTGAAGTCGGGAGGACGGGTGGTCGCCCGGTGGCCAGATGGGGGGGGGGGGGGGGGGGGGTGCAGAGACAGTGATTGAAAACGTATTCGGGCAATCTAGATCCAATACTTTCTCCCCGGCTCCCTGAGGCAGCGTCGCAACGAAGTGCACCAGAAAAAAAAAAAAAAACAGGAAGAAGAAAAGGGGGCCGTGCGAGACGCTAAAAACTATTAATAAGGAAGAAGACGCTATAGGAGGAGAACGGAGCCGTGAAACTTTCTGGACTGTCTCGGTTGTGCCAACTGTGACAGCAAAGCGAAGCCCACTTCGTCCCGCTGTCTATGCCGTCTGCCTTGTACACACGGCCGGTTGCACTGAAACGCGGAGACGGAATGGAAAACGGGAAAGCACCCACTCGTATAGCCAACGTACGATTCAAGAGGACAAAAAAAAAAAAAACAAGGACACAGGGGAGGCAGGAACGGAATTCCACGGGAGCGTTTAGGCGAGTAGCCCTGCGGAACCCGAGTCGTGCCTGCGGACCGAGGGATTCTGGTTGCACTCGACCCCTCTCTGCCAGCCGCACCGCGTTTAAAGCGCTTTCGATCTCCCAGGCGCGCCTGTCTATATATGGACTTCGCTGCGATTGGTTTACGCGTTTCTGGAAACAAAATCCCATCCGTCTCGAGCAGGGGGAAGGTGGCCGGGGAAGGAGGGACGCGTCGTTTGACTCATTGCCAAGCACGGATCCTCCTGCGTTCGCTTCCGCTTTCCTGCACCTTGTAGTTGTGCGTTACTTCAATCGAGCTCAGCCTGCATGCACTCTATAGGATGCTCTGTGGGGTGCTTCCGTTGTGTCATTTATAGCGCTGGGTGGAAACGGAGCACACTGGTGGCTGTTTCGACGGTATATTGCATACCCTTACAACGCTAGTGCTGTCCCTATAGATCTCCGCATTTTGAGTTTTAAATTATATATGCGGCACTAATCAACAGAGTCGTGAGCGATTTTCAGCACAGTTTTCGCGACACCCCCTGCGCAGCGCAGTAGCAGGAGCAGACTGCGCATGTGCGTGGTAACACGCGCAGCTGGCTATCGGCAGAACAGTGTGATCAACCTTGTATTGCCGCAGGCAGTGCAGCTGTGGTTCGGTTAAGCAATACTGTTTACGGTGATGTGAAGCAATTTCAAGTAGCGGGAGCAGACTGCCCATGCGCATGGTAACACGCGCAGCTGGCGTTCGGCAGAAGTGTGTGATGGAACATTGTGATGGAACATTGTATTGCCACAGGCGGTGCAACTGTGGTTCGGTTAGGCAATACTGTTTACAGTGATGTGGAGGAAGTTCAAAACGCGTTTCGAAATAGGGCTTTTCCGGTGAATGACGCGAAATCTTGATCCGATGTGCTACAAGACATCCATGAATAAGAACGTGAGGTTGACGGGTGATGGAAGCAAGACGGCTGCTTGGGCAAACTTAGAGCGATACAAACGGCTCTGAAACAATGACCTCTATTATACTGCTCTGTCTTCTGAATCAAAATTCAAATTAAAGTGAAAAAAAAAAACGACGCCAACCCTGAGTCCTCCAATAAACCGGCAATAAATCAGGCAGGAAGCAATCAAGAACCATCAAAAGAGACGGGCCCAACAGCGGGGACAATGAAGCAACACGTGACGAATCACGCGCCTACAAACGAAGACTCGTGGAGCAGGCGCACGCAACACGGTGCGGAATTCCCTGGTGTCCCCACGCTGCAGGAGGCAGGGACGACGGGTCGGCTGGAGACAGGCAGAGTGAGGCTTCGGGTTTTTCGGGCGTCTAGGCGCGGCAAGGGAGGTGGTGCGGGGTGGTCGAATAAATATTCAAATAACCTGGCGGATGAGACGGCTCAACCTGCCCAGCAACTCGGAACGCTGCCTGCGCCGCACAGAGCAACGCCGAGAGAGAGAGAAAGAATCCTCGATGCGAGCGAAGCGCCCGGCTGCCCCGCCGTCCTCACGCTTCGCGCCGCCGTTGAAGCGAGCGCGCCCCGCGAAGCTCGCCGCTAATGCCGCGCGCCTGACGTCATGCCCCACGGCCAACCCAATGATGGAAAGCCGGCGCAGAGCGTGATTTATGGCCCTGCGTACCCCCCCTATCCCCCCGCCGCTCTCCGTTCTTCTTCGCTTCTCGCCGGCGCACGTAGCGGCTACTCCTGACAGACCGCGCAGCGCGCGGTTGTTGCGAGTCGCGCAACAAGGGGAACCCAGACGCCTGCTGCTTCTGCCGCGAGCACGGGGACATAATCCCCTCTGCCGCGAAGAGGGGCTTCAGCAAACCCTGCTTCTTCCTGCCCCTGCTGCAACTGGCCTCTGTTGCGCGCAAACACTTTCGGAGAGGCATCGGGCCGAAGCGTCACAGGCGCTTCGCCCCCGCGCAGTATGTACCAAATACCTCGCTTTTCGCCCGCTCTGCGCTGGGCGCATATATACCGTACACACAGACATATATACATATATACTACACGGGCCTTCGCCCGCTTCTCCGCTAAGACCACATCTGCAGTGTTTCCCAGCGCCAGGAGACCGCTGGTCACTTATCATCTGGACGTGTCGAAGCCCCGTTCCTACGTCCGCTGCTGTGGTACACAAGCTCAGAGTGGGCCGTGGTATATATACGGGCACGTCTGTACGGAGACAAACAGGACCGGTGGCGGCGGCGTATATCCCGATGATAAACGGCCCCGACGCATAAGCAATGACTCCTCGGAACACTCTCACTGCAGGTGCGGCCTACGTTCGGCGAAGCCAGAATTGCAACCGCGTGTGGAGCAGGCTAGCGAGGCGCGTTGTTAAGAAATCGTGACGCGCGTGTCTGTATTCCCGAGACTTTTAATATCCAGCGGAAACTCTGGAGAGAAGGTTCCGGCGCTCGTTTTTCTCGGTGTTTCATTTCGCACTTGGGCGCGCGGCGGCGACGAGTCTGCGGGCGTCGCGATATGAGCGCCGGGCTTCGCGCCAGTTTTCTGCCATCCATTTTCTTCTTTCTGGCGCCAGCGACAGTGTTTTCAATACGATCCGACCTCTCGCGGCAGTGGCGCGGTTCCCGCTCGTTGTTTACTCCGGACTCGAACAAAAACAGCGCCAAACCCTCGATTTATTATTGCTTCTACACCGGTTGCTCTTTCTCCTTGCTTCCCTACCAGTCCCTACCCGCCTCCCCTATTCCCCCAGCCTACCCCCGCAACCTTAACCTGCAACGGCGGGAGCTATGGGAATAAACCGAAGAGGAATAACAGCACACAGACCGCGCACTGCAGGTTCCATTTCAGCGCCATACGTCTCTGACGAATACTAATATCGAACCATGAGTGGAGAGCTCGCTGTGTATCCCAGCCGCCGGCTCTTTGGTTCGTGTACGTAGCTTGTTCCGGTTCCCTCTTTCCCCTCAGTACACTTCTCTCCCATACGTAGACGGTGCACAGCGTCTTGCTTCTGCAGGCCGCGGCGACAGCAGCAGCAGCGCTGTCCGCAAGAAAGAACCACCATGCGGGAGCCCCGGCGAGCTTGTGCGCGCCCGTGTCGATGTTCTCATATATCTTCCTTCGGGGCGTATATATCTCGGGGGCTCCCTTTTGCCTTTCCTTGTTATCAGCGCGAGCTCGCTCGTGGCGACACGTGCTATATACACACATAGGCAGCGCAGGCCTCTGCCTGCGTGTGTGCCACTGCACTGTAGAAGCGGCCTTCCCTCCCTTCGCTCTCCTTACCCTCCCCACCCATGTTCTCACATCTCCCCTCAGTTCTTCCCGTCTGGCGAACGCCCTCCCAGGCCCCAGTAATACCTTTATTAATTTCAGCCCAGTGCAACGGCAACGAGACATTTCTCATTAGCCGACGCCATCCGTCATTGGCGAGGAAATAAGATGCGTCTGGGTTGGGAAGGAGGGTGCAGGGAAGGACGGGGAGGGGGGGGGGGGGGGAGACTTGCCGGCGCGCCTGCAGTCACTGGCAAACGCTCGGGACTGGTCCAGCTATAGCTCCCCGAGAGAACGCCACGCAGTAGCGCCAGTGCCGGGCGCAGAAAAAAAAAACAATAAATAAAAAAGAGTGCTCTTGTTTTGGGGGCTCCTTCTTATATATATACAGCCATTCATCCCCATTTACCGGGCTTATTATTTGCGCCGGCACATTAAGGTTGCAGATGTCCTCGCTGTCACCAGGCGGTGGCGTTTTCTCTCGCGGCCGTCGCAGCATGCGCGGCTTGTATTATAAGCGCATTGCTATTCAGCCAGCGGAGGAGAAAAATGCACTGGCGGCGAGCTGAGGGACAGGGACGTAACGCAACCGTTCATAACACAGATAACGCCCCCCCCCCCCCCCCCCCCCCTCCTCCCGTGCATGAAAGCAGAGACAAAGGGGCAGGGCCTTGTGTCCTGTCTTTCATCTGTTTCCCTTCATGTATATGCGGTCTGCAAACGTAACTGCCGTGGCGTAAAACCTAAGTGGACCGTCAGACACGCGCAATAAATACATCGATAAGTGCGCGGATGGAATTGGGAATGGTCCGCGAATAAGTATACGAATCGATTGTTGCGTATCATGTGTTCTTTGCACGCTGGCGCGCCCGTGAGACAAAGAATTTGCACGTGCTGGATGAGTCACCTCACTGCGATAGCAAGCTTTGAATGTGATTATTTGGTACTGGAAGATAATATACTCCGATGAAGGCAGAATATAATACAGCACGTGAAAAAAAAAAAAGCAACTAAGGCTTACAAATTTCTTTAAGACATAGTCTGAAGAGGAAGGATGCAACGGCGGTTTTGACATGAATATTTGCTAGCTTTAAAAAAATTTGGTGGAGACATTTCGTGAATAACCTATTGGAGAACTACGAACAAGAAGTTTTTTCCGAAAAGAAGAGGAGAACAGTTGCGTTGTAAAAAACAAACAAACAAATTGAGGCTGAGAGAGAGAGAGAACGCCCGCTGAGCTTGTTTTGTGTTTACGTGTTCTATCTCCACTGGCTCGCGCACGTGGAATATTCTATCGTCGTGGTATGTATACGGACGTTCTCACTGAAAACAAGCTCAAATTTACGCAGAACGTGACACGCCGGCGTCAGTGCGGCCGGCATAGAAACAGGCCGGGTCCGCACTCAAAGATTTATAGCAGAGGCGGCGCCACATGCGTGCCACAAATGGAGAACGGGACGGAACAATCCCGAGGAGATCGCTACGCCCTCAGGCAGCAAACACGGCGGGAACGTGCAGGACGAAAGCGTCCGCGGTAACTCAGCCCCGAGTCCGGCGGTGCAGCATCTAATCTCGGAGCCCAGAATTGGATTTAGATTGGAAGTGTGCTGAGAAATGCATGAAGGTTGCCCACGCAAGAAGGGTGAGGCGTGTGCTGGCAGAGTTACCGCGGAGAGACGAAGAAGAATGAAAGGACAAAATGTTTAGAGCCTCGCCAGCAGGAATGATTCCAGAATGCGTCAGTCGGGCAAGACACGCGCCTATAGTTAGGAGCGACCTGCTACTTGATTTCCTATGCACGGTACCCACGCAGAGAAAGTATTTTTTCTTTTTATTTTTGCGGGATGGAGCTGAGGAAGGTGGCAATACGTGGTGGTTCGTACTTCTATAGCGTGGGAATGCGCTTGCCTGAACGTCAAGGTATGCGAAACTTTCCTAACTGCACTTGTAGCACAAACACTCACTTCCCCTCACGATAAGTGATCCCCTGTGCGTGTATGTCAGCGAATGTGAGCTTACTAGGGACTGAGCTCTTGTGAAAGTGAGCGTGAGTGGATGCGAATGCAAATGGAGTTGAACTCTTGCGAGTGGAACCACGCCTCCGTAAGTCTGAGTGGAAGTGTGTCGTTGAGACTCTGCGGGTCTGGTTATATGTGAGTGAGACTGGGACCGAGTCGCAGTGAGTGTGAGTGGTTGTGAGCTCCCCCGAGTGTGAATCGAAGCGAGTGTGAGTAAGCTCCTATGGCTGTGAGTACATGCATATGAAACTGCGATTGAGCCCTCGTGGGTGCGAGTGGAAATGTGCACTGTTAACAAAAATACACTTAAATGGGAGTAAATGCCTTGTCCTCTAGCGCACAACCAAAAGGAGGTTTTATTTACTCCATATAAAGGGAGTATCTGATTTACTCCCTTAAACAAGGGAGGTATTTAGGAGTGCAAGGGAGTTTTTTACTACCCACAGAAACGGAGCCCAAAAATGGCGTCGTGTTTATTCATCGTCATCCAGGCTCATTCTTACAGCAGTGCCAGCGGCCGAAACAGGCAGTAGCTGCGGGGGCAGCCGGCAATCCAACTTGGGAAACTGCGCTGCATTAATGTCACCTTGCGTCACGCGTTCTTTTCGGCGTCTGCAAGCCCAGTGGCGCCGTAGGCGAAGGCGGCAGGAGTCTTCTGCTTGTCGTCTGCTTTTGCTGTACAAGTTTGTTTGGCTACGTTCGTAGATAAAGGAATATAGCATTATAATAAATAGATCAAAACTGAAAAGGAATCGCGGAGTTGTTTTCACGGCCATGCATCCCGCTATAGACTAAAAACCAGAGCAGAATAAGTTGAAAATGAAAACACCCTTGAAGGTAGTTTGGTATGGCAGTGTTTGGCTTCATATTCACTTCTTTAAGGCTTGGCATTTCAATATGACTGAGGAAGAATGTAGCCTCATCAACTCAATCAAGAGCTCAGCGTTGAAACAATATTCTACGAGAGTTCCATGTTATGCAACGCACTGTAATCTGTTGCAACACACCGCGAGAACAACACTGAAAAAAGCTGAGAGAATTAGGCTTAAGAAGGGGCTCTAACGGGGTGGCGACGCTAACAAAGGAAGGTCAGGTATGATTATAGCACTGTAAGCTTCACAAGAGCAGTTCAATTGTGTAGCTTACTGTAGCGGAAAACGGCGACAAGCCGGTATCGTGTACCGCGGCCGGCACCCGTGAAGGAGCAGAAGTGAGCAGAGATCCAGCGACGACGGTAACCAGGGAGTCGTCACTCACCGCCATTATCAGACGACTGACCAGAAGCAGACGAGACGCTAGGTGGCGGGGCGGATGGCGCAAAATGGTGTTTTTTTACTCCTTTGGGGACTTGGGGCTCATTGATACCCGGAAACTTTAATTAAAAATGGGAGTTACAAGGTAGAGAACCCTCCTTTATACCCAATTATTTAGCGCAGGGAGTAAAATAGGTCATTTAGAACATTTTTACTCCAAATTGATGGTGTAAATGTTTCTGCATATGGAGTATGAAGGGTGGCGCCAACAGTTCAAACTCCCATTTGGGTTGATTCTGGTTTACAGTGTGTTCCGTAGGCGTGGGTAGCTGCAATTGTGTATGCAGTTGAATACCTATGAGTGAGTAAAGCTGAGTTACCGTAAGTGCGAGTGAAATCTGCTCACGCACTACTGGGACCTAGATGTGAGTAAGTGTATTTATAAGTGAGTAGACGGCGGAGCAAGGCTTGAGTAAGCCACGCCTCAGGGTGATGAGGTATGCACAGCACGTGCGGATGTACATTGGGAGTGTAGTTATACCTTGCATAGTGAAGGAGACGGGAAGGTGACAGCATGACACTTACAGTGAGATTAACAGCTCATCCTATACTTTTGATTGCGCCATTTTAACAAAAAAACCCAGTGAGAAGTACACCATAATTGCACTCGGATAACAAATAAATGCGACTGAGCCAACCAGTGTGACTTGGTGCAATGTCGGCCCTTTGGCAGAGGAACGGCAAAATGTCCAGGAGCTTCCTTTCTGTCTGTGTTTATGACCGCACGGTGAAAGATAAACAACGAAACATGAAAGAATAACCGCGTTTCGCTCTCAGGTGATGGGAAACCTCGACGCTGGCGCTGGCTTTGAACCGTAAATACCCCGCCATGGCCGGTTTCTCTTTTCACAAACTGCATTACTATACTCGTACATACCAGTCGAACTGATCAGGTTATTTTTGCACCGCATTAGTGGCTCTTTTCATCCTCTCTCACTTGAAGATGCAACCCTGATTTCCTTTTATCGAATGTGCGGTTTCCAGCGTTAACGTGACACCTTCACGCGCTATGACATAGATGGCGCCACGTGACAATGCACAAGCCGTACGACCTCCTTCCGCATCGGCCGTTTGCGAGCAGGGTTAAATGGCCTCGAGCAAAAGACTGTTTAGGTTCAAAGCGCGCACGTTGCCAAGAGCGCATACCACGGCACACCGCGGTATGCGCACGCATTCGGCTGGCTTTCTTCTTCGCCGCTTGCGAGCAATCTTTTTATAGCAGCCGAGGAGGGGTCGGTGGCCCGGGCAAGACTGCAGCGGCATCGCTCTTGTTGAGGTTCAAGCGATGAGTAACGCGGCTCGGGCTCGTTGACAATGACAAGGCGCCCAATCTTCGCTTCTGTGTGAAAAACGATCCCCCAAGGGCCAACGAGTGACAGAGCATTGTGTTATCTCGCCGCATGAGCGTCTTCTGGGAACTCCTTAACTTATAGCCGGAGCTTCTCACACAAGCGGGGACCGTTCACCTTTTAGGACTTAAGCCTCCGGCTTGGAGCTCTCTCCGTAACACTTCCTTTTTGCGCCCCCCCCCCCCCCCCCCCTGCAGCATTGTCTTTTAGGGGCACGTGCACGCAGTTTTGGAGTATTGTTCTTGTGTTTTTGCTGGAATAACCAGCTTTGAGTGATAAACAAAAAGACAGGTTAGTAATGGGACATCTGTCTAATTATTGCAGTGATCAAAATCCATAGCCTTTACTGAGCTTTCCACATGTGTTTGATTTCAAGCTAAGAGCGTTTCTATCATGAAGGTCCTCTAAAAGGGCTCGGTAAACTATGCCAGACAGCGCACGCTTATAGGCACACTAACCCATACCATCAACTGAAGGCATGGTATCCGAGGCTTGTATATAGCTCGAGATTTATTAAACTCTTGTACAGAATATAAATAAACACCCCGCATAACCTAGGCTAATATAAAATTAAAAAAAAATATTTTGTTTTGTACTGTCAAGGCGACAGCGAACACTGTCGCCTTGACTGATACTCGTCGACCTCATATGTAGATGCCCACATAACCGTCTCCTTCATCTGCGGCAGACTTAGAAAAGTAATGTGTTTTGTTCAGTTGATCGGTCCAACAAACTGATATGGCTGCTAGCAAACAATTTTTTAAACCAATAAGGCAGTGAGCCTCCAAGCTACAGTTTCGTGCCTTGGCACTCAGTCAGAGCCATATCCAAGAGAGTTTATAGAGGCTACTTTTTTGTTAATTAAACCAAGCGGTTTTATTAAGAAGAAATTTAAGCAAGCGACCACATATGGACTAAATGTTAGCGTCGGCCTGGATATAAGACACGACATCAGTGGTGTGGCCATCGCGCCGTATCATTTATTTTCAAGCTCTGTGACAGTATCTTTCGCATCGCTTGAATACCATTATTTATTATGTTCTCCAGACAGGAACACGAAAAAGAGTCAGTGTCCGCCCATCCACATAAGAGGTACACCTTCTCTTCCAAGGTCGAATACCCGAGGTGCAAGAATGTTCCTCTTGGAACAAGACAGCGTAGTTCGCGAGCGTAGTTTGCCGCCATAAGGCTCGGTCCCAGTTTTAATTTACTTGCATACTTAAGCCTAATCGCCTAAGTTCTGAAATGTCCTAACATTGTTTGCAGTTTACATCACTGCATACAAGTGCTCACTAGGCAGTATCGCCACTGCCAATGAACTCACCGTATTTTTTTTTTCTTGTAGTGTTTCCACAGCGTCGATCGAGAGCGCCTAGACAAGCTTAATTACTATACCATCCGCTGTCATCGTCGAATCGAGCAATGCTGCGGACGTTGCGCAGACGCAAGCCTTTTCTTTAATTGCCTTTGTTTACTTTCTCTCTCTGATTCTTCGCCTGCTTCGTTTTTCGCAGAGTACACGCGTCACGCCATATTTCCATATTTACGGCGCTGCCGACACAGTCGCGGTTGGCGCGCGCGTTTATCACGCATATATTACGGCGCGTTCTGCAGACGCAGGTGATGGTTAACTGCGGGTGGGCTTGACGTAGGCACGGGGGCAACTAAAGAGAACACAAAAAAATGAACACGTGATAAAAGGAAAACACATTAGCAAAGAGTGATGGAAAACCTCGTATGCTGGACCAAGAAACAAAGACAAAAGAAAACAATGTGAATAAACGAGGGTGAAAATTAGAGAGGAGAGGTTAGGGAGTGAGTTAGGAGAAACGGGGTCTGCCCGCGAGGTTGCTCGAACGCGTCGCGGTTAAGATATTCGAGGGAACGAAAAAGCAGCGATCCGATGGCGCGCGACGGTGCTAGAGAAGAGGAATTGGCGAATAAATAAACAATAAATAAACACAAACGTTGGCGCTCGGCTCCTTAGCCTAATTAAGATTAATTCACGACGCCAGAAAGCCCTGCTGCTGACGCCGCTGCAGCCTTGCTCTTGCGGCTGCAGCCTCCGCGTATAGCGCAACCCAGTGAGCAGGACGCCGCATTACTTTTGTGCTTGCGAGCAAGCTTCGTTTTCGCTCATGAGTGGACTCGCTATTCATTTTTTTTAATCTAGTTCTGTCCTTACTTCTCTTATGGCGTCTGCCTCGACCTTTCCACAAGAGAATCCAAGGGGCCGCATATAGCCTGATTTTTTTTTCGTCCTTCACTTAGGCGTTCTCTCCTTTTTTTTTTTCATTGTCTGCCTTTGGGCCACATCACCAGTTCGTTTTCTGATTGGTTCTTTCTCTTTGGCGCCCGCATATAATCATGCCGGACGCAGCAGCCGACAGTGCCCCGGCGGGAGGCCAATGCTACCACGTGTACTGTCTGTCCGGTTTTTGTGCTTTTATTTGCCGCCGACGACGGCGCTAGTGAAGGCAGGGAAGGTGGCGAACGCGATACCCCAAGGAAAGTGAGTGGGGGGAGTTGTAATTACGAGCTAGCAGACAGCGAAAAAATGAATAACCAGCGGAACAGGCGTAAGGTGAGACGTGCATAACGCGTATTATGCTGGCGAATAACATGCACATTACTACAATACCGCCTGGATCTATTACGTAAGCGTGGCTCGGCACGCTGCTGGGC
Organism: Amblyomma americanum; assembly: GCF_052857255.1. Taxonomy (NCBI): domain Eukaryota; kingdom Metazoa; phylum Arthropoda; class Arachnida; order Ixodida; family Ixodidae; genus Amblyomma; species Amblyomma americanum. Next base: position 90,037,003 of record NC_135502.1, on the reverse strand, counting down.
TGGGCACAGCATGTGACTCCGCCACGGCCAGCCCTCGGTAAGGCGTATACAGGGTGTAGAACTCGAGACGTTGGTCTCAGGCGCGCGTTCAAATTCTGAGCGACTGACACCGCGACAGGCTAGACCAATCGCAGACGGTCGTCTCGCCAGAGCGCATAAAGAGGAAAAGCGATTGGTGGAGTAATTGAGCGTTTAGGAGAGCATGAAGCTGCAGTGACTGCACGGCACTTGGGCTTGCCACGCCACCAAAACCTATGCACGTGTTGCGCCTGATAATTAAGGTGTAAAATAAACAAACAAAAAGAACCCGGACGAAAAGCTGCCGCTGGCCTGGCTTTAGCGTGGGAAAACTCCACGCCCCGCCCTTTGTCCGTCCCATCAACAGCTCTCGTGAAGATTGAAGCGCTTGATTTCCTCCAAGGAAGCTCATCAGGTACAGTTAGTTTTTCTTTTTTTCATATTCTGCAACCTACCCATGCGTGAATTTCACATACTGCTCAGAGTTTTTTCGATTTCTGCAGCCTCTAGAGACGCTTCGAACACAATAGGCCAAGTTGTCTTATGCGGCCTCACTTTCTCCAATCACTGGCGCGGTCTTTCGGGGGCGTTGTCTTGCGAGCGCTAAACAAAGCAGTAGCGCGTTTATCTTCCGTGATTTGAATGACAAAGTACAATCAGGGCAATCAAAAGCCTGGAAGATCGCTGGCCTAACAACACACTTTCTTTGGAAGTACGTTGGGGCGGCAGGCTTGCGGCGAGGAGCCGTCTCGGAACCAGTGAGAACAAGGCCTCTTTGCGAGGGCATAATTTATGCAGCCATAGATGCATAGCTGAGGCTTCGCGCGATGCAGTGCTTCGCGCTTTTCGCCTAAACAAATGCATGTTAATGCGTGGAAAATAGCTTTATCGGCATGTTTCTGTTGATTTCCACCTAATACAAAAGCTTCCCTTAGAGAAATCGGCCGCTGTTGTCCCGAAGGTTGCTCGCAAAATGCGCAAGGTTTTCTTGCGTGCAGTGCCACTGCGGCTGTGTTTATTTCTTTATTTGTGTGCACGCAGGCCAAGCGCAGTATCTAGCTGGTCTAAGGAACACACTAATGAACAAATACATCAGGCAGTCTTTCAGGAACAGGGCCCCACCTTTGCGGGGCCGACCGATGAGCTATAGTCAGTCAATCTGCGCATGCGCCACCAGTCTACAACTACTCACGCAGGGCTAGTGCGCGTACGCACACTTGTGTTTTACGACAAAAGGGACAAGAAATAGCGTTTGAATCCTCGGCTTCGCTTGGCAGAAGCAAACTAGCTCAGTGGGAACAAAGTATATAAGCAAAAGCAACGGCGGATTGACGAGTTGCAAATATCCGAAGTAGGCCGCCGCGGTGACAGAGTAGTTATGGCGCTCGACTGCTGGCCCGAAAGACGCGGGCTCGATCCGGCCGCGGCGGTCGAATTTAGATGGAGGCGGAATTCTAGAGGCCCGTGTACTGTGCGATGTCAGTGCACGTTAAAAGAACCCCAGGTGGTCGAAATTTCCGGAGCCCTTCACTACAGCGTCCCTCATAGGCTGAGTCGCCCCCCCCCCCCCCCCCCCTAACCAAACCAACCAAAATATCGGAATCGCGTTGCCCTGTACAGCAGTAACTGTAAAGACTTCGTTGTAATTTATGAACGCAAGGTTCGCTAACACCCAATAAACATAAAAATGCCACGAGAGCAGTAGATTGGACAGCCGTCGCCGTAGCTCAGTTGGTAGAGCACCGGATTGCGATATTCGGAGGTTGTGGGTTCGGATCTCACGTGGCGGCATGGTTGCTTTTTTCTGCTGCTTTATAAGTCATTTTCTTTAAGCGACAGATTATTCTAAGTATTATTAGCCCACTGACAAACACAACACATAAAAAAATTAGACATATTTCCCTATGCACCTTGGCTTCGGTGACTGTTGCCTCCCTTTATAAGTGTGTGTGTGTATTATATATATATATATTATATATATATATATATATATATATATATATATATATATATATATATATATATATATATATATATATATGAAGGAAGCCACCAGTCACTGAAACCATGGTGCACAAGGGAATGTTTCTATTGTTCTCTTTAGTCTTTTATTTAATAATACGATTAATCTGTTGCTTAAGGAAAATTAATTATAAAGCAGCCGAAAAAACAACCGTGCCGCCGGTGGGATCCGAACGCACGACCTCCGAATTTCGCGTCCGGTGCTCTACCAACTGAGCTACGGCAACGGCTGTCCAGTCTGCTGCTCTCGTGGGTATTTATGTTTACTGCGTGTAAGCGAAGCTTGAGAGTGTTCACCAGCGCCACCCCTCGTCCATAGCGGCGAACGTAGCACGTCCTGTATTACCGCGAATGTGACGTAGAACGTCATCTAACGGCGAGGGTGGAAACTGTGCGAGAGCCCTCTTATGCTACCTATGGCATCAACACTGCCAGAACCGAGACCCTCGTTAAGCTATTAGCAGACAAGGTAAACGAAATGAGGGGCTCGTTTGACAAAGATATGAAGGAAGCCACCGGTCACCGAAACCATGGTGCACAGGGGAATGTTTCTATTGTTCTCTTTAATTTTTATTTAATAATACGATTAATCTGTTGCTTAAGGAAAATTAATTATAAAGCAGCAGAAAAAACAACCATGCCGCAGGTGGGATCCGAACCCACGACCTCCGAATTTCGCGTCCGGTGCACTGACATCGCACAATACACGGGCCTCTAGAATTTCGCCTCCATCGAAATTCAACCGCCGCGGCCGGGATCGAACCCGAGTCTTTCGTCTTTCGGGCCTATATATATATATATATATATATATATATATATATATATATATATATATATATATATATATATATATATATATTAATTGCAGTAAAGAACGTATATTCTCAGCCCATAATGGATTTCGGTGGGCCGCACTCACTAAGCTACTTCGAAATCTACGCAGGCACAATTCTGGCCAAAAGTCCGAAGTCCACAGCGTTCAGCTGCAGCTAAATGAATGTGCCCAGAATGATCCGTGTAACGGACCATTAAGAGAAAACAAGTCAAGGAGCAAGCTTCTTTGCTGCAAGAAGAAACCTTCTGCTAGCATTTCAAGGTCATTCGGTCTTTAATAGTGCCGTAATGACTCTGTTATTTGGCTGAAGCGAAAAGACTTTGAAAGGTGAACCATGCACAAGACACACGGACAACCCTCGCTAACCGGTTGCAGAATATAACTCAAGACGCACGCCGAGATGTACATCTCAAAACCTAAGACAGAATATATATCGAAAACAAGTGTTCACCCACTCATTCACAAGTGTATACACGTGAGGCAGACCGCCACGCGGGCGTCAATAATGGAATTCTATAAACTTGCCTACACTGCATGCCTGCGCTCTCGAAAGCCGCAACACAATAAATGCAGTTTGGTAGCGATAAAACGCCAAGAAATGTGCCTTCAGATTAGAATGCGTTTTTACACTTCATGATCGGAGAGAATTATAAGAATAATCATAGTGCTGAGTGCATTTAGCAGGTGCTCTCCGAGATCGTGAATGGAAGTTTACGAGAATATCCCTCAAGAGAACAGCACATAACAGCTGTGACTTAGAGGTACTCACCCACGGGGCAGAAACGTGGAGGCTGTTAACGAAAGGGTTGAACCTAAATAAGACAACGTATACCCAGGTATGGAAAGGAAAATGATAGGTGTAACGTTATGAGACGCAGACCAGACAAGAAAAGAAACTCGAGTTAATGACGTCCTAGTCGAAATCGAGGAGAAATGGTCACTGCATGTACATATTGCCAAGGCAGAACAGAGGGTCGTTGAGAGCAACGGAGTGGATTGCAAGAGAAGGCAAGTGTAGCAGGGGGCGGCAGAAAGTCAGGTGAACGGGTGAGATTAGGCAGTTAGCGGGAATAAGGTGGCTGCAGCTGGCACAGGATCGGGTTAATTGGTGCGGTATGGGACATGCATTTAGCCTGCGGTGGGCATAGTTAGGCCGATGGTGATGGTGTTAATTAAGGGAGTAAATTAAATAGCGCTTTTCTTCTTCACATAAGAGCATTAAATAAGACGAAAATAGTTGTTCCGAATCAATATTTTAGTTTCTGCAAGAAAATATTACGGACACATTTTGACATATTTTTATTTCAGCGATTTCCAGCGGAGGAGAAATATGACAGTGATGGCTTACAGGGCGTCTCTCTCTCACCCCCCCCCCCCCCCCCCACACACACACACACATATTGCATACCACGAATTTCCGCACGGATCTCCAATTTTCGTTTGCTCGTTGATCCCTGGGGAAATTCCTGGAATAATGAGGTCCACAAAGGTTCCAGGTGTACTGACCCGTGCATACAAGCAAAAGCATACAATCAAAATAAAGAGGAAATCACTGACATTTTAAAGGTGCAATTGCTGCGTTTCCTTTCTTCGGGTGAGATAATGGCGCGCCCCAAGGTACGCGAGCCGCCAGTCGCCGGAGGCTGACTGGCTGCAAAGAAGGCCACCGCGGCAGGTAGCACGCGGGCACTGCTCTTCCCCGGCAGACACGGTTGGACGTGGAAACGACGGGCCCATCACTCTTACCTTGCGCAAATTGAACTTCGCACAGCCTCCCAGCAGCCGGCGAACGCGTAGCGCGGCGCAGAGGACCTTTCAGTTGACAGCGCGCGCAGCGCGATCAATACGGCGCCTTTAAATAAATATTAACACCGCCGCCCTGAACAGTGACTAATGTCAGCGCGCGCACACACACGGATACGCTTGGAGGGGAAGGGCTTCGTAAGCCTGCCTTAGACACAATTTTTCGCCACGGGCTCGTGCAGCGGGTGTTTCTGCTGTTTCATTTTTACTGGATTCCCGAGGCTATATGGTAACGAGGCACGTGTCGTGAGGTGGCTTCTGCCATCGCTATTCCGTTTTCGTAGTGAACGATGAGCGTATTTTCTTTTCTCCCGGCTACACGCAAGGCTTCTGCGCATCTGCAGCCCACCCACGGAGTGTAAATTATGGATCCATCTGCGACTTTACACGAGCGAAAACACGTGCCAGATGTGGGGCCTGTCTGCTGTGCAAGTTTAATTCTATTCGTGTTGCGAAAGGGATAACGTATATATACGACAAGCAGCGCCAGTAGCGTGGAGCGCATACTCAACAACCAGTAATAGATTTCCCTTATTCGACTGTGCTTCACTACATCCGTATGTGGTGAAGCCACTGAAGAATACGCGTGGTCCCTGCAGACCCCTCCTCCGCCACCAAGTGCCACAAAAGGCGGGGTAATTATGGATAACAAGCAGGTATTTGTAACTCGTGAAAATAATATATGGGCAAGAACAACAATATCGACTTATTTTAAACCTTAAAAACGGGGTATATAGACCTTGGTTTCCACACTAAACAAAGATAATCCGTTTCGATCACATTACTGGGGAGAGCGGAGCAGCCGTAATTATACGGCAACTGTGAAGACAGCAGTCATCTCGTATGGTACACAACAGCAACGATTTCCCCTTCAATGACAACGTCTAGAGCTAGCAAACATGTCAAATGGCTCACAGGAGTAACGATTTCACAAGCTGAACGCATCAGCAGCGCACATAAACGCCATGCCGCCACAGGCGTTGTGACAGCCTTACGGGAAGCGCACTTTTTTTATTGCTATTTCGTCTGAAATAGCGCGTACTCTTTGAGATAAAATACGGTATGGCGAATACGGCGAGTTCTTGTCCCCATTTAAGACACGGGCGATAATGGTTTTTACTAGCTTTTTTTCTTCATGCCAACATCGTTGATCTCTGCTTATAACCAAAAGATTCAAAATGCATGCACGGGTTTTGCGAACGTATCGCTGTCACTCTAGCTAGTTTCCCTCAAGAAGGGCTCATTGCTATAGCCCTCAGAAATATACTGTCTTTGCTGTCTATTTTTAACAGCGGCTTATGTATACGTATACACCAGAGGAGACCAACAGCGCGGCATCAGTCGCTTAAAACCAAGGAAAGCACAGGCCATAAAAACACTTCTTAAAGTCGGCAGTGGAAAAACTGTTTTGATCTGCACAATATCGTTTTTCATTTACTTAATTTACTGCGGACTGTAAGCCTAAGTGGGCATACAAGTTGGCGGAATGACAAGAAGAGACACTGCAAAGAACAAAAAGCGCAAATAGCATTATAGTCGAACCTCGTTGTAACGAAACAGTTAATAACGAAATAATGGATAAAGCGAAGGAATGACGATTCCCCTTGGAAGCTCGGTCAGTACGGGCTATATCGAAGCTATGGCTATAACGAAGTAGTCGCCGCGCCCCTTCAACATCGTTATAACGAAGTTCAACTGTAATTGTTTAGACATCACGGGACAATGACTTAGTTACCTGATTACAATGTGTTATGCTGCGCAAAGAAAAAGAACACGAAAACTTTGGTCTGTTTTAGCGAATATACGGCCGGGTTAGAGAGTAGGGTTGTGATGCCGAGTTTATAGCACATAAAATGCGTTAAGTGTAATGAGGAAGAAAGGGAGGGGGATCAATTTATTATCAAATAAGACACAAAAATTATAACCTAAACTTTTTCTTCGAAGTTCAAGCCGTTAAATTTCACTCATTTCTATTAATCAGTGCTTCATTTACAACGAAGAGTTGAAACGCCATCAAGCGGAAAAGCTGTCACAGGTACCAGGTGTCCGTTGAGGGCAGCAGCACATAAGCACTGTGCACAACATTGACTACACATGGAGACATTTTTGTACATAGCAATGTGCTTTAACTGAAGTGCAGTTACATGCATTGCACAAGCGGTCTATTACACAGTTGAGTAATTCTATTTGGTTCATTTTAGAATAACATTGCAAACACATATTATTAAGAAAGCATACAAGACACAATGAACAACAATGAAAATTCAGATAATAACATTATTTGGGCAAAAACTGGTATCGCTTACAAAGCATTCGCGCATCTGCTTTCTGTTCGAATAGTTCAATTCAGTATTTTCATACAGGTATTTATTCAATAAAAATGGCAAGTCGTGCGTGAGTGACTGCAACATGTAATTAGTGCGCTGACGTGGTATCAGCCATCTGTCACATCCACCCATGGGCGAATAAATTTATTGTCTTTTTAACTGCGATATATTATTTTTAGGAGGCTCGCCAAATTTTTATTACAAACTCATACGCTCTTTCAACTCTAATTGTGTTATATCGCGTTAATAGTGGTGCAAATGAATGTAAGTAGTACACATTTACAATACGTACAGCAAAGTGCTTTCTTTTGAAGAAGGAGCAGAGTTTGAATGTCTGCTTGTGCAGTTGTGGCACAAAACTAGTGAACAGTAATTTATAGGGCAGAAAAATAATAATAAAGTTGTGGGGGAGTAAGCCTTTGCATATATTTTAAAGATAAGCCTAAAAGCTCTTCTGTGCATTCTTTCCAGACTTTATATGTTAGAATTTAGTATACAAGTCCCATATTATGCATGCATGTCTGAGTTTTTTTAATACAAGAACAAAACAGAAGCTTAATCTTAGGAAGGTCATTTATACTTAACACAATTATATAAATGCGGGAGAGCAAATATTGTTCATATGCAAGTTCCACGCTAGATTGCTCGTTAAAGTTACATCTCAGTATTTGTCGTTAGATACTTGCTCAAGAATGGAGTAACCTGATTTATAAGCGTAGGAATGACGTATTTTATTTTTCCGGTTTCCAGAATGTACAGACTTTTGTTATCAATGAGAACAATGCCCCATTGGCCCCACCATTTAAAAACATTGTTCTCAGCATTGTTCAGCTCATTCTGTTTACCCTTATTCGTAACTTCTCTGAACGCCATCGTCGGTAACAACCGGTTATGCACGGATGGGTTATTAATTCACTAACACATCAATAATATATTGTGCAGGTGGCTCTAACACTTTTCCTTAAATGCCCACAGTATTGAGCCTTAATATATCCGATCATACGAAACACTATAGAATTAAGATTATTGCCTCCGGCGGCACTGTCTACCGGCAGCTGACGCCTTAATGATCTGCTGAACATGCGCAATTACATTTCCCACCAGAATTTTGGCGAGGGAGATTTACACTTCCAAGTTCGTGGCGCACGAGATCCAGAATTCAGCGCACTATTGACGCTGCGGACGTTCAGTAGTCGCCCATGCTTGAGATTGGACATTCCGCTAGTTAGCTGCTTTCCTTCGAATAATAAAAAAAAATGATGAGCCACCACAGCCACAACGGCTCACACAGCCTCACTTTCAAAGACAGCAGGTTTCGTTCCTTGAGTGCCTGTCAAGCCCACTGCCTTTTCTTGAGAGAGTTGGGACATGTCAGTTCAAAGGAATGAATCAGCGTTGAAAACTCAAGGAAAGTAGAACTCTCGCGGAGAGAAATAGCGTCCACAAACAGCCGCCGGGCGCACAAAGGTGCGATGAAAAAGTTCGTAGCATTGCAGGCGAACCAACGCATTATAGAAAAAAAAAATAATTGCGCATATGAATTAGTATCGCATCATAAAGGAGAAAAATGAGTCCATAAGACAATGCCGATAACACATCTTCTGCAAAAATATCTTAAGCAGGCGGTGCCAGCCGGGAATTATTATTTTTGTTTAAATTTAAGGCTTTCCTAACGTCCGTGAAAGCTGCTGCTTCTCTATTTGCCCAAGTAGGCAGGTCTTCATGGAAGGCCTCGTGCATCATGTGTGGCGAAAGAAAATCCACACCTGCGTCATTAGCCGCCATCAATACTAAACAGTAATAAAATAACGTTAGATTCGCCGAAAATTCCTGTTCGTGCAACTCTTGCTCGCATTAAAACAAATTATCTGTATAGATCTTTTATATTATTGTGAAAGAAGGCGAATGGTAAGTAAACACAAGATATACTGCAGAATGAGGATTTATATCATGACTTCCTCTCTTTTCACAAGTGTTTCATGCAATGACAACTTCAAGCTGGTTAAAAAAAAAGAAATCAACATCATATTCCAAATCATTAATTACAAAGCCAATTTCTAAAAACGCTGGAACCAAAAGAAGTGAACAACTTACAGAAATGCAGAAGTAAATTAAACTGAAAAATAAATACTTGCAGTTTGCGATGCAACCTTTGCAGAAGCAGAAAACACAACGTAAACACAAACTGCGTTACTCGAATTAAAACCGCAACTTGTGAAGTTCACATCCTTTTTTCATCCCAAAGCTCAACGCCACAATACCAAACACCAAGGTCTCAAGTTGCACTCAATCCGGCAATAAACTGATTTTAGCTCCGCGGCAAAATCGTAAACAGGCATTATTCACAGAAGTCGCATCAGATTCGTGCAATCCTTTATTCAAGCAAGCAGTGTTCATCGCAGTGCAGGCAGAAGTGCGCGCAACAGAACTCAAAAAGCGCGCCTCTATCGACGCCGAACAACAAAAACAGCATGGGCACAGCGCGACGCCATGATCTCGACTCGGAGCCGGCCGGCAGCGGACGCGGCTTCCGGCGCCGGCGGAGCTGCGGCCAACCCGGGGCGATCGAGAGCCGCTCGCGTCCATTTGAAACACCCATGACGCTCGGCTCGAACTCGGGGAGATCAGTGAAAGGTGTCCACATTTACCTGGGCTGCGGCCGTCGCAAAAGTCGCTCGGCTTCGCGCGGAGAACGCAGGCGCCGATTCCAAGATGGCGGTGCGCGGGGAGTCCCGGCGGAGGACGCAGGAGAGGAGGAAAATGGCGCGCGCGCCGCCGCCGCTGTGCTGGCTGCTGCAGCCCTGGAAGACGCTGGTGTCGGTGCGCGCCGGTTTTTTCTCACGCGTCGGCCAAGTTCAGGGCGAAAACTCTGCGCGGGTTGAGGCGAGCTGTCCAAAAGCAGCGGCTGTCCAGAGCGCAGGTGCTTCCTGCGCCGGGTGAAACTTGAGCGGAATGGGGTCAGAGGCGGCGGCAGCGGGGCGGCGGAGCAGCGCTCGCAGAAGGAAGGGAAGGAAGAGGCCCCCGCGTCGGGGAATAGCGAGCGGAGAAGGGCCGGCGCGGAAGGCGGGAGGGTTGGTCGTTTGGGGTATTGATAGTTTAGCTCTGTGAGCGCGCGTTTGTGCAAACTCCGGCCCCCCTTTGCCTTTTGGGCCCACTCAAGGCGCGCGGCTCTGGAAGGGGGGGTCTCCTCTGCCGCCGGGCTCTGGAAGCGGCTGTGGCCCGCTCCGAGCGAAGAACCGACGTTCATCGTTCGCCCGGATTTGCTTCTTTTTTTTTTTCTTTCGCAATTCCTCGCGCTCGCAGAAGTGGATACGGTGGAGAAAAGGTCGAAAAACCGAACCGTGCACATGTCCCGTTGTTCTGGAGTCGGGACGGTTCTCTGACGCCTCGTCAGAACGGCAGGGAGGAGAGGCATAATACGATATAGAGGTTTCCTCGCGGGCTCCGAGGTTGCCCGCTTGCGACGCTAACGCAAACATGAAACCGTCAGAACTTTGTGCCTTTCACACGCTGATATACGATTCCACGGCGGGGTTGCTGCGGTTGCACAATTCATCTTGGTTGACAGGGTCTCCGGAATATCGCGGCTTAGATATACGACACCGTCGTGTTCGTGACACGGCGCTTGGCTGAAGCGGATGCGGTATTGTAACTCGTTCCGTCCCAGTCAGCCGTCACGAAGCACGAAAGAGCTACAAGCGCGTACATACTACGCTCCGGGAATATGAATGAGTTGCCTCGGCAAGTTCAAGCCCCGACGAAAGAGCCACTCGATGTGGACGTGCAGGGTGTGCAGTGATTATGATTAGATTAAACGCTAAAACTCCGATGTCTCATGCTGGCAGCTCGCAAAGGCTGTTGACAGCGTAATGGCGAAAACCAGCTTGCGTGAACGTGAGTCGGTTTCCTGCGCGGGCAGTGGCAGCCATCCAATACACACTTACGCTTATCGCTACACGCCAGACAGCAGGAGGAAAAAGGTATGTTTGGTCTGAACTGAAGAGAGGTTTGTCATTTCCGTTTCCCGCTGTTTTTACATGCGCACGAAATACAGACGATAACGAAATGATAGCACGCTGGCGAAATAAGACATCATCGGGAAGCACTGAATGCGAAAGGCCAACACGTACAACGCACAGCCGCTCAACTGGCTCTTCGGGCACCCGGTGAGGAGGAAATTGCGTGCTAGTTAGACGGGCGTAGCTCGCGGCGGCGCGGGCTGGTATATGGTTTATCGAGCGAAAACCGCCTCTAACCATTCCTAACCGAACTGGTTATATACTACGTTAGGGCGTGTTAGGGCCGTAAGCAAGGAGACGGAGCGGGAAGGGAAGGGCCTTGACGGTGATCGCGCGAGGCAGAGAGGTGAGCTCGCCCATTCGTGCGGCAGGAGCGCGCCCTGGTGCGTCGACCCTGAAGCGCTCACCCCTCCTCCCACCTCCCCCCGCATTTGCCGTGGCGGCTTCAGGTTACCTGTCCGCTCTGGCCGATCTCGCGTTTCGCCATTCGTCTTGGCGTGCACGGACGGCTCGCCCGCGCGAACCCTGCTCAAATTGCGCGCTCCGTCGTAATCACGCTGACACCCGCCGGCAGCGGCGCCCCCCTGAAGACACCGCGCCAAGTAATGGAGTGGCGGCGACGGCGCTTCGGGGATGTGTCTTTTTCTTGCGCACTCGCTCGCATCGCCCGCGAGCCTGATATCGTAAACCGTGGAGACACCCGCTTTGCGAGGAATAAATCTATGCTTTACCAGGAGCGGCGCCTCCGGCGTTCCAAGTTGCGGACGTCCGAAAGTGGAAGAAAAAGAGAAATGTGTGGAAAGCGTGCAATCCTGGTATGAGCAGTGAGCTAATTCTAATGATGACGGCTAACAGGCAATATTTTAGTGTCCCCAAATAAATAAATGCAGACATCTGTTGGGTGAATATGCATGTGGGGTGTGTATGAATTTATCTGCACAAGTCTGTTCGCCGTGGCTTTTGGTGCCAGATCCACAGCCTACCTAAAGGATGCAGGTGACCTTCAGCACTAGTATACCAACTGTCGAAATTCTGAGACGACCATGAATGAGAAGCATCAACGTATCCATGTTCGCTCACAGCTTACGAACGAGAGCAAATCATGTTCTCAACTAGTGGACTGGAAAAACTTCGGGACAGATAAGTATTTTCGGAGATTTTTGTCGCCGACCCAGCAAAGTGATGTCTGGCAAAGAAAGTGGGCGCGTTGATTGTTGACGCCCGTTTAATTCCTCATCGACGAAAACAATTTCGAGCGAAGATACTTCCCGTACCTAAAGCCAACTTCCAATGGGCGGCAGATTTGCGTAGCCTTGAACTTCGCACGCCACATCGCGCGTGTGCGCGGAGGCAAGCCGGAGCGGACACGGAACAGCGTTTAGCGGTGAGGATAATGACCCGCTTCGTTGCCACGCGTGGATACGCGCGCAGGCGCCGGCAGGCGCCGCTTCGGCAGGGGAGGACGCTCATGCACCGGGGCAGGAGAAACCAAGCATGCGAGATGCCCCAGAGATCGACGCATTCGCCGCCGGAGAAGGCCTCGGATGACGCCGACGCCTCCCGCCACCGCAAGATGGAAGCTGGAGCCCAGCAGGGTAGGAGGGGGCTGTGTTGCGCCGTGCCCAAAGCCACGCAAAGAGCGCGCGCGACCGGCCCTTCTTTCCGCATTTGATGCATGGAGCTGCGCCGGGCGCCATTCGTCATCGGCCGCGTTCGTCGGCGCTTGATAATCTTGAACGTGGAGATTTGACTCCCCTCCCCTGCACCGCGGACCCTCTCTTCTCCGCGTCTTTCGGAACCTCCCTTCTCTCCTCTCAAGCTGTAACCCCTGCTTTCTTCCTCAGTCTCCTTCGCTGGCGGCGGCTGAGAGCGGCAGCCGAGGAGGGCCCGGCCGGAATTCTTGACAGAGATGAACGACGCGCTACCCTCTCAGCCCTCGTTCCTCACTCGTCGGCCGCCGCCGCCGTCGCCTTTGCGTTGCAGCCCCCCCCCCCCCCCCCCCTTCATCCAGCCCGCTCTCCTTTTCTTCTTCTTCTCTCCGCTGAGTTCACGCTGAGGTAAGGCTTTCTTCTTTATTTTGAAGATATATAAAAAAAAAGGAGCGTGTCCGTCCCTCTTCTTTCAGGGCCCTCTATCCAAAGCAACGCTCGGTCGTGCTGGAGGCTGCGTCCCCTTGCCCGTTCGCTCTCTCTCTCAACCCCTAGGGATTATAATTCGGCGCAAGGGAAATTACCGAGGCTGCCGCGGAAGAGGCAAGTTGCTGCAGCGGCGGCGATGCGAACTGAACAGCAGACCAGGCTGCCGGGGGGCACCACCGACGGCAGCGCAGGAACGGTTGAGTTTGGCCCCGGGCCAAGTCCACACCCCCCTTTCCCGCCTCGTCTGGCCGCCGCCGCTCTTTCTGCCGCTGCTGCTTCTGCTTGTGCAAGATGCATGCGCCGAGACAAGGATGAGGGCTTCGTCTTGTTCTCCGCGGGCGAAAAAGAGAAATACAAAGCAGGAAGGGGAATTGGGCGCCCGCTCCGAGCGCGCGGAAAGGAGCAGCGTCGGAGGATGGGGGGGCCAGGAACGGGGTGGCATGTTTACGCGCCCCAGTTTGCACCCGACGGCGTCCGCAGAAAGTTTTGGAGGGGCGCGAGCGAGGAGCGCAATTCTTCTTCCTCGCTTTCTCATCGTGTCGTAATGACGAACTTGGCGCTCGGCGGAAGGGAAACGAGTGGTAATTGTATGTACTACGTCGCTGCGAGAGGATGCTGGCGAATAGTCGGCAGCCGTGTTTTTACCGACGAGTGGAGTTCGTCTTCCGCTTTCGTCGAGTAAGTTCACTGCCAGCATTGAAGTTCACCGCGCAGGAGGTGCGCAGTGATTGGTATGAAGGTCATTTCTGTGAAAGCGTGTCATTAGGATTGGAATGAGTTTAGTCGAATTAGATTATGTCGTAGTCGCATTCCTTTAGTTTTGGGCGTAGTCTTCAGCGGGAGTGCACTTATTTTGCAAACGCACTCAGCCCCTCTTGAGTGAACTTTTGCACTCGCGATAACAAGGACATCAGAAAAAAGTACTGGCTGAGCATACTAGCAGACCCAAGGATACATGGAGAGTTAACCGAGAATAAGCTTACGTTTCCTTCTGCTGCGCACAAGTCATAAAAAAATATATGATGGCAACAAGGTAACAATTGCTTCGCGAACGAAACATAAACAAAGGAAACAGCCTTTTGACGTTTGAGGTGTCTTCAAACCACTACATCTACTTGGCTAAATCCGTGAAAGCACGATTGCAGCATTCATGAAGAAACTGAAAACAGGACTGCACGCTCGCACTGGAAAAAAAGCGCAATAAAATTTATTCATTCATAGACAGATGTTAATGAGGAAATGTTTATTTTATCATATCACCTATACTCTGTTTCACTATTGTGGCAGCACTGAATAAGAACCTGTAGCTGATGATCGTCAAAGTTGTTAGTACGCCAGAAATGTTAACGTCTAGCTAGCGCGTAAGAGCGTGCCACTCGTGACAGGTGTTGCGTACGATAGGTAGGACGCCAGCTTGTGATGCGCAGAAATCCTTGAGGCGACGTATCATACGCGTATCTTACAGTTTACTCGAGGATACAGGTGCCACATTTAAGCGGCTGCTAGCAGGCCGGTATCAATTGTCGATGCCGTAGGCTGCGTAGCGTATTACGCGCTAAAGAATGACGCCACGGCGCAAACTGCATGAACACAATGCTTTACCACGTCTGAGCTCTACCCCGCAGGTGCGTTCTCACATTGTCCTTACAGTTTATCTCAGCGGCATTACCACCAAAATTAATCGAAACGCTTTCTAACGCACAAGCTGCCCCAGAACGCACGCGAGCAAAGCCACGCCTCCTTGCGTTTAAAAAGCATAATTTATTTATTTATTTTCCGAACGAAGCAAGCGCAACAGTTCGACCTCCCACTTGGAAGGCTGGGAGAGAAAGAAGCAGGGGCACCTTGGCCGACATAAATTAGACCGGCCGGAGCTTCCGCGCCACTGGTGGCTTGGGCGAGACACGAGACAGCGCATCCGCCGAATCGTCTCTGTCCGGGGCGTGGATCCGCTATAAAATATCCTCGCAGCGGGGACAGACGACACCATGGGTGTCGTTATTGATGCTAATTCCTTGCGCCACTCTGATTCACTGCGCTTTTCCTTCCTTAACATTTTCTCTTTGAGTTATTCTTCCACCTTTTTTATTCTTTTTGACGTTCGGAAGTGGCAAGTGCATCTCACGGGACAGCAGAGCCAGCCAAGCTCTGCGCGCTCTCCCTGCCGCCGCCTCCGCCCAGCCGAGCCCGGCGGAGCGCACCAACTTCACGCTCAGGTGACTTCGCCGTGGGAGACGGCGGCCACTTCAGGGGCGCACTCGTCTGTGACACGCGCTCATTGGACGTCCCCCTCGGCTGACGCCGGCCGCTCCCGGTGTTCCCTGTGCCCGCTGGGCCAACCAGCCTATACCTTGCCTCAAAGGCCCTCGACTTTTACCTCCGTGCTTTAGTTCTGAGTTTATTTTTATTCTGTCATTTCTGACAAAAACAGCGGCCTTGATTGCGTCACCCTCGGACCGATGTTTTTTCACCACCCGCCGATTACAGGCGATGGAACGGAAGTGGCAGAAGCATTGATTCTCGAGAAAGTATTCAAGATATATAGTGGAGTAGTCAGGCTATACACTCGCAGCCACCATTAGAGTGAAAAGTGCCTTCTTTTTAATATTTGGGAAGATACAGAAATGGTGGTAGGGGACGAAAATGCCAGCTGCCCCTACTTTTGGTCGTCAGAGCCAGAAGTGACGGCATGACTTGGAAAAGGCGGAGCTACACTCCATATGCGCAGCGTTTTGACGTTTACATTGCCAGAGGTCACGAACTTCAGGATCAAAGAAATTACAACGGATTGCTCCGAAAGCACCCACGTAACGGCTTTTGCAAGCCGCCGTTCGCCTACAACAACTTAGAAAAAAAAACACACGACAAAGGAAGCTCTTGCTTTTGATTTTTTGAGGGGTCCGGCGGTGATAGCCAATTCCCCTACCCGAACCATTCATTGCAATGCTACACTCGTGCGATAACACAGAAATCGATGAACACAGAACGGACTAAGGAGCTTTAATTATAGTGTGTTTAATTGCATGAAATGCAGTATATGATTACAATGTTGACTTCCCGTGCCTGATCTCACGATTGAGGTCTGCCGGTGTCTGGTCTTCCATTGCAATATGTGCTAATTTTTGTCTCTCCGTTGGTCGACACAAGTGCACCTGCGCAAGGTTCAATTTATCCTTACTTTTCAACGGTGCTTATATCCTTTGCTGAGATGCAGAGGTGCTCCTGTGCGTACGCTAAGCACAGTGAAAGCTTTTTCACATGGAACAAAGACAACATAATGGTCACGCAGACACCTGCTCTTTGCTCGCCATCATTCAGGTCCAGCATTGATGTGGTCCAGAATAAAAAAAAAAATTGTTATCATTCGTACTACTACAGATTTCATTCCGTTGCAAATCCAGGACGGATTAATCCATATAACGGAGGCTAATGCAGACAACGGTTAAAAACATGCATGTCCGCTACTTTATTGTATTTTGCCAAAAATGCGAAAAACTTAATTGGCGTTTTTACAGCCAACACATCACAAAAGGCTCCAGGTTATAATTCAGTACTATACAGCAAAACATAAGGAAAGGCGTTGCATTGTGTTAAGCCTAATGTCTGTCCACGAGAATGGGATATTTAACGGTAAGCCTAGAGCATATTTTCTGCGGCGTTCTTGAAAAAAGAAAAAGAAATACCGGGAGACTGAAGCACACAGCTAATGAGTATATATAGTACGCCATAATTATAACTTTCCATCGGACACACGCCGATGTCGTAACACGTGGACTCCTGCAAACATGGATGCAAATAGCTCGCGCCGTTACTTCATCCCTGTTTGCGCTGCTTGCACAAAACAGTCCACAGAACAATACGGAGGCACAACCAGGGACAGCTAGCGCATTGGAAAGATGTATATATAGCAGGGATGTGTCATGACGCAGACAGCGGAAGTCGAAATCCTGCACGGCTTCACGTTCATAGTCTCAATATAGTGTATTTATTTACTTGTTTACTACAGTACCTATACAGCGCTCATAGTTGGGCATTATTGTAGGAGCGAGTAATACATTCGAGAAAAACATACGTCAATGGAAACACGTTAGCTAGTCATCATTGCAGAAGGTATATGCATATTTGCACTGTTAGGCAGCAAAAAAAAAAAAAAAAACGAAATGTCCATATTAGTGCGAAATTTGCCATTAGCCATAGAATAGTAACAGTCAACAGTCATAGTTGTCTGCTAAGTAATTTTCGGGAAATAATCGTGTGCTAAAGGGCAAATGTAAAACTTGTGCCGGTCTGCGTGAGACCCTTTCCTCCTAGCGCTGCCTATAGCAATCAGGGGTGGGGAGGTAGGGCGTCCCCCTTTCCCCAAACAAGAAATTCTACATAGAAAAACCGTGCTGAATCCCATTTTTTCGAGAACAATGTCCGAGAAATAAAGGCACAAAGCGACCGCCACTCCCCACTAAACGCGCCGCCTCCAAGAGTGACCCAGAAATCCGCCCTTGCTTGCAAGGCAAAACCAGGGTCCTGCTACGCTGCAAGAAATATCGCCGCAAATATTGGCAGTGTTTTCGTTTTCTTGTGTGTGTGTGAAAGCGATCCCGGAAGATGTAGAAACAAATGTACAAACATGCTTAAAATGCCTGCTGAGCCGGCGCCAATAGATCTCACATAGATAAACTCACATAGATAAATTGAACATGTAATGAAGGTAGCAAAATTCGTTTTTTTTTCTGCATAAATTCGTGCCGTTGTTGTGAACACATAGTGAGGATGGTGGTGAATCGGTGTATGTGGTGCTAACGATCACCCTCCTATATAGAGGCCTTTACCGCTGTATGCGCTCTTGCATCACACACCTATAAAAATAGCAACCAAGCAAAAACGGGCTCCTGACTACATTAACGGGTTAATAGCTCTTCCTCTTCCGGCTGCTTTTCTTCTTACTTTAATAACCCTTACGAAATTAGCCGACCTTAAAGAGATCACGCTAGATGCGCCCACAACCAAGGAAGACTGCATAAAAAAAATTGTTCATTTAGATTATCAATACTCACTGGTAAAATAAATGTGCCCATTATGTGTCGTCTGAACAAAAATTCTTGATAACTTCCTGTTCTGTGTGACTAAAACGAATGTCACGGCACCCCGATTTAACTGTCTAACTAAAGCCACCACGTAAAGATTATTTTGTACACGAATGTGTGGCCTCTAAATCACTTTCGAAGGACCATACAGTCCAGACCACACAAACCACACCATACAGTTCATACTTTCTATACAGTAGTGCTCATGCCAGCGTCGAAGCAGGTGAGAAGTCCATCGGTGTCACTGGGGGGCGGCTCAAATTGCGAGCGATTTCTGGACTGCACGGTCCGTAAATAGGCGTGACGGATTAACGTTAACACGACATATAAAAGAAGAAAAAAGTCCGCCGCATGAAGAGCCGTGTGGCGAGCTCCTTGCATACACATGCGGTTCGCAGGAATGGTTCCGCTTATCTTGGCTTTTCTTTAGCGAGCAGGAGCTGGAACGGTCGCGTCTATTATGCAACTGGCCATGAAATTACGACGGTGCCAGCCATAATTGGTGCTCTTTGGGCGGAGGGCAGGAGTTGCTATAAGTAATGCGAAAGTTACCCGAGGGCTGTCGCATATAATTGATCTGAACAAAATGCCCAAAAAGATTCGAAAACGTGAAAAACAAATGAATGCGCTCAGGCTTGCGGAGAGTCAAATATAAACGAGCGGTTATATGCTTTCATATAAGGCATTAAGTTATTTACTTAGCGTAGTAAGCGTAAACCCTGCAAATGCAATTAAGGAGATGCTCTCATTACGCATTTTCTGTATTCAGGCTACCAGTTCGAGAAAGTACGGTAAACGTATGGATACGTAAGGATGTATGGATACCTGAGTTTCCCTCAGATGTGGTTGCTTGCAAACATCTTTGATGATCTCAAACCATGAATGCAATATTTCATTTAAGGTGATGAAATTAGTATGCACAGTTTGCTACTACTGTACACACCCTATACATATAGGCGTCGTTGAATTAATTGCGGCGTCCTAGTGGAAAATTTTTCATCACTCTAATGCTAAAAGTTAAAGAGCTATATTTTCATTTACGTCCAGGTGTCCTAACTTTTTATGAAACTGACAGAAAGACTATGTACATAAAGAAAGGGATCTCAAGCAGAAGCAAAAGGCGACAAAGCTCCATCTCACCTTTCACTTCTGTTGCGTTCATGAACTTTATTCTACAGTTCTCTTCCGTTCCAGTAAGGTTACTTTCATACATGGCAAAATCACTTTTGTAAAATCATGAAATTAAGGTACTCCTTGCAGTCCTCAAAATCGCGAAAATGTAACTAACTTACAATACTATTGGCTGCAAACAAAAAGTAATGACATTGCCTTACAATCAATTTCGGGAAGGGATCGAAATTGCGTTTAAATTGCTTTTTAATTATCACGAATAAGATAGAAGTACACTGGACGCAGCTCCTAAGGCATTTTAGATCTCAATTTACCGCATCTCACGAGGAGCTGAGCTTCAAAGCGGGCATCGAAATTTTTGCCCTCCTTTGAAAATGTTCTTCGCAATGCTGAACAGGCCCACTCTGCTGGCGCAGTTTAGCGCAGCCCGATTTAGTACATGGTGATTTCAGCCTTAGCTACAACCGAAAAATCGTAAAACTGCGAGTTAATGTGCTCTCGCGTCGTAAGAAGCGCCGGAACCTATGAAACCTGCCCTTTGCCCGGTTCTAAAAGTATACGGCTCCTCTGGCTTGCTGGTCCCCAGCTTTCGCGTGTCGCGCCTACTTTCGAGATGCCTGACCCGGCAAACGAGAGCCTTTCGTGGAGCAGCAGTCTTGGCCTCCGCGTGAAAGTAACGGGTTCGGTGTTCACGAACAACCTTATCTAATTACTTTTCCGCTCATTATTTTATGCCGCATCCACACCCTCCAGAATCATGCCCCTGTCACACGGGCATTTCGAGGGCCCTCGAACCGATAGTCTATCGACTCAAAGGCGATCGAGCGCTGCCACACGGGCAGTTTCAATGGCGATCGAGTCAATAGCCTATCGAGTCAACGGAGTAGCGCAGAACTCCATCGAGATTTCGAGGGCCTTCGAGCGCTGCCCAAGGTTGCTAGCGTTGCTTCGAGCGGCACCAAGCGCACTGAACAAAAGCATGAACAAACACTATTCGCCTAAACTTTAATGCAAGTAGTCTGCACAATAATTTTAAATTATATCAGACTCGTTTAAGCGCATTAAGCGGATTAATTTTGCGCTGTGGTCTTCGCGTTGCTTGCGTACTTAGCGTTGACAACATGGCGGCGCCCTGCCCGCCCGCTTCACAGCGATAGCAGGTTCGTCGCTAATCCCTCAAAGCAATATCGTGTTCTAAACTGTTGCATTCGCCTTCGATTTGCTAATTCTTACCCTCGAATAAAGTGTCAAGAGACAAACAGCTTTTTGTTTTTTTTCAGATATCAAGGCGATTTCTCAAGTCTTAAGCCTGACAAAACAGCATTCCGACGCAGTTGGACTGGCTTGGTTTTGGCTCGTCTTGTATTAAAGTGGCAACAGCAGTGTCAGCATCTGTCTGCATCTGTCCGCCGCGTACGTGCGACTAAAAGTGTTTTAAACGACATGCGCGTATGCGTGTATTTCAGCATTTAGTATACATTTATCAAATATTTTTTGTTATTTGTGCAAAATCCAAAGTAGCGATTGTGGCGCCACACAAGGTTGGCGTAAGACACGAGAACCATTTCAATGGCCATTTAGATTTGCCGTGTAGCAGCGACACAACTCCTTCGAGTTCAATGGCGATTGAGAATTTCGACTGGACTCGATGATCATTGAAATTGGTCGTGTGACAGGGGTATCACTCTTGCAGACTTTCATTACTCCCAATTTGGCCGCAATAGATGGCTAAGCAACTGATTTGTTGCAGCGGTGAGCGCGAGATCCTGAGGTTCATCTTAAGAGCCACGGCTAACCACATTTATATTTCGGACAGCAGGCGCACAGAATAATTAGTTTGTGCTGAGCCAAGCCGACTAACATTTTCATGAGAAACACATGCAGTGATGCATGTAGGCCGTGTTCGCGTTATGGCGGTCACCGTTCGACACTACCTTGACAACATATCCCTATAAGGAAAGCATGCGTAGCAGATGACGCGGTCTACAACACGAGAAGCACGAGCGTCCAATGACGTTATGCGAGCGTAAAAAAAAAAAAAAACGCGCACCCGCGTTCACGGTGACGGTGATCACCAATACACAGTATACATTAAAAGGCAAAACTATTGCAAGCAGTAGTTGTCTTTGTATTTAAATAATCCGGCATCGCACGCAGCGCACGCAAACATGCGGCTCGTCAGGTTCAACCAAGAACAAGCTACTTCCGCCGTCGCCCTCGATAGCAAACACGTGAATGGCCGGATGAACGGCGGATAGGTGCATACAAGCGCCGGGAGACGGAAGCGTCGATGGAGGAGCGGCCGCGATGGAGAGGAGGAGATTAGGAGGCGCCAAGAAAGGAGGCGATGGAAAAGGGGGGGAAGAGCGGCGCTCGACCGTTTGTGTAGAAGGCGCAGATTGAGCCCAGCCCTTGACACGGCGGCGGCCGCGCGCGCGACTCTGGAGCATCGATCGGCCGACAGAGTCTCGGGTCGGCGGGAGCGGCCATCATGAGGGATGGCACACGCCCTGGAAGCTGCAGCGAGTAATAATTGTCTCGCAGCAGCGCAAAGAACGCAAGAAGAAAAAAAAAACGTAGCCTTATATAGCGCTTCCCGCGCGTGCGCTAGGCCTCGGCTGATCGTGATCATCACAGCGTAATGGACTTCCGGCCGTGGAATGGGCACCCCTTATTGATCACCCTGCATCAGCTGAGAATCAGCTGCTAAGTCTATTGCCGCCGCTTCAGGAGCTAGAAGTACTTTTTTCCCCCCTTCTTGTTCTTTTCTCCTCCTCCCAATCTACGTGCCTGTGCGGGAGGCGAACGGGCTAAAAGCGGGCCAAATGTCCCTTCGACACACTCGCTGCCTGCCCGCGCTGGTTCCTGCGTGGGATTCGACCCTTCCGAGGGCTCTTCTTCCCAGCTTCGTTCGACTCGTGAGTGTCGTGTGCGCTGTTTGTTTTGAGGAAGGCATTTGGGCTAAGTGTGGCTACTCACGTGTCTCCTCCCTCGTCGTTGGCGTCGCTGTAGTCGCGCACTGAGCTACACAGCTCGCAGAGTCGGCCATTGAATTGACGGCGACTATCGCGGGAACAACCGCAAGGACATGGGCCTCGGAACACTTTTTTTCTTCTTTTTTCGACAAGGTTCTCTCTGAACTGAGAACAGCTCAGGTTTCGGGAAATCCAATCGCGTTGGGATCGATAGAACGTGCGCTATGCAACGAAAACCTGTTTCCAACGTAAAATATAAGAAAGAAAATTTTTTTTCCGGCCACGCTTATACAGGTAGTTTGGAGAGTAACTCCGATAACGACATCATCAGTCGCTACAAGGGACTAACTTTCTTGATGGGAGAAAAAGGCTCTTAAATATGCTGTGAGATTGCCCGCATCTGGCCATAGGTGAACCAAAAACCAAGTCAAACTCCGAGGTTGTATGTCACAATGCCCATATGAAAAATAAGTTTTTTCCACGTGTCATGTTACGCGTCGCGATTAAACAAAAAACTTCCTTATTGAAAAATCAATATGGGCAGCCCGCGCCAATACGTTTCGAAACAAACTTTAGCAGGTTAATTTTAAGAAGTCGGTAACAACGCAAAGGCAGATTCGTATAAAATGAGATGAAGTATGGCATTGCCACTTAGTGAAAAAATTGTGTTCACAGATTTCTGGATTATTTTTTTTCCTAGTTCTCCAGGAATGAACACCCGATTTAAGGAAGAGAGGTGTATTTCACTAAAAGAAAACAAAATGATCTGTTGCCGCTGCTACAAGGACGCGCTGTCTACGTTGTATACGCCACGCACAGCGTTGCACAAGGAGGGTCAAGACGCACAACGCTACAAGGGAGACACCAAAAGAGAGCCAGGCATGCTGTATACCTGCTAAAGCCAACACAATTTGGGCAGCAACTTATAAGCAGCGTGACAGATACCTGACCGTCGGAGATTATCTCAGGAGCCGGGAATCCCCAGCAGAAACTGTCGGGAAACTGGCACATACCAACACGGGCAACCAGCCTCCCTTACGGCTTAATTTAGCGCACTCGCGTTACCCTTACAAACACGGTCTATAGACTTCTCATAGACTCTATTGCCTTCCTATAGATATTTTTTGTCTATTCACAGCATATAGACTGTCTTTAGACAAAAGTCTGCTAAAAGTGTAAGTCCATAAATCTATAGATTGTTTATAGACTGTTATAGGATTTCTATTCCCTATAGACTGTTCTCTAGGGTTTGTCTATAGAGAGTTTAGAGACTTTACAGGCAGAAGTCTAAGGGCAGTCTACAGACTGTCTAAAGAAATTTTTGTAAGTAGTCGCCATTTACGCGCATACATCACGGCAATCGATCAACCGCTATGTGGGGCAGGGACAAACGCGTCATCCGGAGTCAAGCGACGCTAATTGGCCGCCAGCGGTTGCCGCGCATGTCTACTGCTGCATCCACGGCGGCTATAAAAGCCAGCTCGGGTTCGAACGCCGCCTTGCATATAAGCAGCTATATATACGGGCAGGGAGGAGGACGAGATTCGAGGGTCGCGGGGGCGATAATTATTCCCGATAAGCGTAATTCGATTTGCGTCGCGGAATGGAAGAGCGCGGCCGCGCCGGACCGCTTGTGCGCGGGACACCCCAATTGTGTTAATGGCCTGCCCCGAACGGACTCGATAGCGCGCAGACCATCGCGAATGGGACGAGGAACAATTGGGTCCGAGGGTGGAAACCGCTGCGCCACGCTGCATATCGTGTGTTGTAGTTGAAGAGTGAGTGCGTGCGTTTATACGCAAGGAAAGAGGCATGCACACCGTGTGTATTATCTACAGAATGCGGAAAATATCGAGTGTTTGTTGGAGGAGAGGGTGAGCGCTTCATACGCACGTCGCTAACGAGAGCAACGCGAGCGGTAATTTTCACTTCATTTGAGCGCTGTAATGATAGAGAGAGAGAGAGAGAGAAAGAGCGGACTATAAGCAGGAAATTTGTGTCCGAGATTTTCTTTCCACTCAAGTACTGGGGCTCTTTCCAACTGAAAAATAGGATAGTTTTTGTCCGCGCTCGTCTAAATGCATCTTTGTTTGGCGCCTGTTGTTTTGTTGAGTCAGCGTTTAATCGTTGCAAAGAAATGGTGGTTTATTGAATGTAATTTGAATGTCTATCTATGGTTGGCATTTTCTTTTCAGCTCTTATAGTAAGCCATATATATATATATATATATATATATATATATATATATATATATATATATATATATATATATATATATATATATATATATATATATATATATATATATATATATATATATATATATATATATGGCTTACTATAAGAGCTGAAAAGAAAATGCACATATATATATATATATATATATATATATATATATATATATATATATATATATATGGCTTACTATAAGAGCTGAAAAGAAAATGCCAACCATAGATAGACATTCAAATTACATTCAATAAACCACCATATATATATATATATATATATATATATATATATATATATATATATATATATATATATATATATATATATATATATATATATATATATATATATTAAAATTGGTAGTGTAGATGCTTATAGGGACGTCCAAAGAGTGAAGCGACTCAGCGGTTGTTATTAACCTTGAATATGGATCCAGGTAAAAGCTGTACCGAAGAGGCCGCTGCAAAAGCGTAAGGGGCGGATTCCAACCCTATCGTGTTTAATAGTCCAAAGTGTACAGCACGTATGTCGCCTACCTTGCATGGGGTGGGGTGTTATGTCCAAAGTTGTATCCACTGCAGGAAGCATCTGCAGCGTCCGCTAAAGAGATTTTTTTTTTTTTGCAGTAGCACGCTTAATACGCTTTGTTACAGGGGGATGCAGAACACCCAGCTTTACCACTGAGTCCAAGATCGAAGCTTCGTCACCCTATGTTTGGAGTAACAGGGGACTTCAGAGGGGCTTATCGCACGCGTAGTCCCTTTTACAAGAATGTCTGCCGGCATTTTCTGCTAGCTGAATTGTTCGCTGTTGAGATTCCATTAAAAGCGGGCAAATGCTCCCGTATGAGTCAAGAGAAGTAAAATACTCTGAGCTTGACAAAAGTGCGTTCAAAACCTGAATACGCCTATATGGGAGTACAAAAGGAGTTAACTGTCCTTTAGCGCGCTCCTTTTTAATTAAAGTGAGTGCTAAAAGGAGAGTTTACCTCCTTGTTTACTCCTTTTTGTTTAGGGTGCATGTGCCAAATGACATCAGTGAGGAATGCCAGAAGCATCATCTATAGCCCTCTCGCAAAGCACTAACCTGTCCGCTTTCTGCACCTCCGGCGAGAATTCACACCCCGATGATTGGACCTCATCCGCGAGGGAAGGCAGTGGTGGTTCTGAAGTGAACAGTCCACGAGCACATTTCACTCCATTCCACCAGCCGAACAAGAGCTGTTGGTCTGCAGTGCCCAAAACATCGTTGCTGACTTCTCAATCCTCGAAAACCACGCGACTTGAGAAGGATCCGTGAGCAACGAGGCCACAACACGCACACACCGGCGCCGAATGAGGAGTGCCGGAAGTGTGACAGGAACTTGCCGTCTGAAGTGAAAAAAGAAAGGGGGGGACACGGGAAGAAGCTGTTCGGAGAATTTCAAGTCGCCCGACTGAGAGCAAGCAAAGAAACAAGAGTTTCCGGGAAAAAAAAAAATATATATATGGAACGGGCTTTCAGAGGCGCATCTCTTCCAAGAAGACCTAAGCAAGTAAATGACATTTAACCCCGGGAAGCCAGGATCTGTTTCCTTGCTATTTATTTTCTCTAAACTGTGGTTTGGGAACATCTTTTGCCACAGCTATTGGGATAAAATAGATAAAGGAAAACGAAACAGAGGGTGGCAAAAAGACCTCAGGCCGGCGCACCACCAAGAGACTGACTTGCTGTGACCTGCGGTGGTGGAAGGGATCAAAGTAGTCGCACTGTGGGAGGATGCAAGTGTTTTTTTTTTTTTTCCGTCCGCGCATCCTCAAGTTCGTTTTCTTCCTCGACTGTGCCCACTTAGACTTTGTGTCTGGGATGCCTGGACAATTTTTCACGTTCTTGTTCCCATGTCCGGCACGGAGAATGACAATAACCGCGACTGAGCAGGAAAAAAAAAAGCACTCCTTCGGACCCTTTCACTTTCTCCTACGCGGCTTTTTTTTTTTCCCCACAACCCTTCCATCCCCTGCTGTTTTGCTGCCGCTTCTGTGTAACAGCAGTAACAAAGGGAAAAAAAAGTGACTAAAAGGTAAGGCTACGGGGCGTGGTCGTCAAGGGAAAAAAGAAGTTTTTTGAACGCCCGCGCTGAGTTTCGTGGCCGAAGATGGCTTTTTTAGGAAGTGTCCTGTAAGCGAGCCAAATGCCGGGGAAACCAAGCGGAGGGGGGAGCGTTGACGTTTGCTTTTTAGGCCCACTCTTCCCTCTTTTTTTGTTTCTCACGCAGATGGAACCGACTAAGAACGGCCCAGCAAGCAACCCCAGGCGGCGAAGACCACGCGAGCAACAGCTTGAAGGGCGCCTGACAATAAAGACATAAAGAGCGTGTGGACGGGATGGGTAGAAGAGGCCTCGCCCAAGAGGAGGGAAGACGTCTGTTTCTTCTTCGGTTTTTTTAGGCATTTTTTTTCTCTTGATTTTTAACTAGCGAAGTTCAGCGTTCGTAAACAAGACGTTCACATAAAGCACCGGAAGAAGTCACATGTATGAAGGGAAAGAGAGAGAGAGAGAGAAGAAGAAGTTTCGCACAATGATTTACGCTTTTTAGGCTATTTGCAACGGAAAACGGACGCTGCGTCCTTTGTAGTTTTTTTTCCTCCAAGGCGCAACTCGCAGAAGGTGACTTCTGCCTGGCTGGAGCGTTCCTTCCGTCACACACACAAAAAGAATAAAGCAAAACAAAAACACAGAGCAAAGAGGAACTACAAGCCCGAAGTGTTGAAAAAGTTCGCTTTGCAAAAAAAAAAAGAATAAGCGACTTGTCCCGAAGTGTTATAATTGGCAGAAGCTCTCAAAGGGGTAAAAAAGGTTGAAATTACAAGAAAAAAAGACAATAAAGACAGGAAGCATTACAGGTGAACAGCACCTAAAAGCAGAGCAGCTCTGGCCTCCAGGTCGAGTTTTATTACTCGTGATATCCTATACGAATTACAACCGTCATGTCGTGCTTGGCAGCTTTAATTACAAACGAAGCTCCTAGCGCCACCTAATTACACACACACACACACACACACACACACACACACACACACACACACACACACACACACACACACACACACGCGCGCGCGCGCGCGCACATCGCGTGGGTTGTGATTAGACTCTACAGTCGGATGCAACTCAAGAACGAAGTGCCTTATTCCCATCAAAGGACCCCCTTCCAGTCAATGGCGTCGGCCGATTCTCATCAACCTGCTAGCGTGAGAATGCAGGGAGCGGCTTGCCACCCTAGCAGGATCATGACAATCGGCCGACGCCATTGGCTGGAAGGTGGTCCTTTGACGAGGAAAAGCCACTTCGTTCTTGAGTTGCATCCGACTATAGCCGCCAGACGATTACCGATTCCTCATGACTAAACCAATGCGAAAACTAGAGGTAACAGCAACGTGACTTTTGTTACCGCTGTGAAGCTGACGTCCCTGCTTACCACATATTTTCACTGACGCACCGGCTCAACGAGCACATTCAGCCTCGAGGCGCCTTAAACTCATTGCAGGTAGGCCCATGCAGATATATGTTTGGCAGAAGGAAACCGATACAAACAGCAAGTTCCAAGTATGAATGATGCGTCCAGGGCAACTGAAGACTTTTTTTCATGTGTATATATCGGACCAGAATTAGCGAAGAATGAAACACCCAGAAAGTGTACGCGGTACTTGAGAGTTTTCTGCCGCACACGTCCCTGACCCAGCTGGGCATCGGGTAGAGATTTGATCATCGCAAGCCGACTCGGCGAGCCTGTACACACACATGGTGCCGACACAACAAGAAACCAATGGGTTGGCAAACCCAGCCAGCAGCTGGCTGCATGCAGGATGGCCGATCGCCGTCGGTGCGAGTCCCGTCACAGGGCCTTCTGGCGTAACACCGCGCCACCCTGGTGCGCGGCGCAGCATACCCGATATCTGGCACCAGCTCGTCCCACCTCCGCAGCCCCCGCAGTGCGCACGGGCGAACTGAGAGGACTCATGGTTTTCTGATGCGAACGGGGGACGATGCCGCGCCCAGCGGCCCCTATCTTGTTCTCCCCCTTGTCGCGTCGCCATTTCTCAGGTTGGCGAACATCTCTTCTCCCCACGCTGCAGCGACACACTGTTTGTCCTTTCGGGGCACGTCGCGAGGCACGTCCGCGCATTAGACGGGCTGCTCCTGCCGCCGCCAGAGTGTACAACCGACGTGCCAACGATCGGCCAGCGCCGGTTGCCGGAACAGCCGACGCGGCGGCGGCTGCACAAATGGTACCGCCAGACGCATTCATCATTGCGCACGGCAGTCGCTCGCGTTGCTGCTGCTGCTTTTGGGCGTCGTGTTATGGGGGAGAAGAGCCCTTTCCTTCCCCTCGCGCCTGCCGCGTCTGGAGCCAACCAACCGCGGCCGCTGGGTTCCGAGTGCGACGCGGTCACGTGGTTGCCGACGGCGCCGCGGTGTCTCTGTCTCGCTGTCGCTTGGACAACGACGGAGGCGGCCTTGATTGCCGCGTTTAGCTCCTTCCGGACCACGACGGCGCTCTTACCAGTTCGCGCGCGCTTTGTGCCCGAACCGACCATTTGCTTCTTCGCTTTCGAAGGCAGGCAACCGTTCAGTCCCCCTCCCACCTCTCTCTCTTTCACCATCCTTCTTTTCGCTCCTCACTGACAAACCGCAGCCTTCGTAGCTTTGCGGCCTTTTTTGATTAATATGCTGGTTACCTCGTCGGTCGAAAAGTGATTATATAGCTGCAGCTGGTGCTGTTAGCTCGGATAATTAGAATTTGGCTTGGGCAGCCGCCAACAGTTAGCAGTCTGGGCGATGGCCAACAGCCGAGGCAAAGACCTTTTTCTGGTTTGCCAGTCATTTTGGGAAGAAAAACTCAGCCTAGAGCTGGCAGCTAGTAGGGTGACCATTGACTCGAACTTTGTTGAGGCAGGGCGACCTCAGGTCCCTGTCTCTCTCTTTTTTTAGAGAGATATAGATGACTGTGTTAATGTGCTAATGTTACCAGACTTTTTTAAGCACGAAATTATCAAAATTTTCACAGCACGAATCTACTAGGTTCCAGCCAAGATTTTGCTGCGTCTCTCCCCCCCAAAAAAGGCCATCACCAGCGATCCAACAATAGGTCAATGAAATTAAGCATGATAGGCAAGTCTGAACTCCAATCTTCCGCTTCTCGAATGAAACGTTGACGCACAGCCAGCTGCTCCATGAGTGTCAGTACCAGAATGTACACTAGAGATGTGAACACGCATACTTGTCTTATATATTTCGAATGAAATTGAGCCAGGCACGTTTTTTTTTTTCTCTTAACAATTTAACAAAGGTATCCTGCATTTGCGTCTGCAGGTTGCCGTTTGCATTTTGAATGGATTATCTTTTCGTTTCGTCTTATCCTTGCGCGCCTTCTATTCCCATTCCTCTTTGTGGCTGTATACCTGAAGAGAAAAGTATACAACAGGGGCTAGATTACGCAACTGTGACAAATTATGTCACAAGTTATTGACAACTAGTGACGTCAAAATGACGTCACGATGAGACGTCACCACGTGACGCAACGAGGAATCAGCCAATTACAGCAGGACAGCGCCCCGAGAGCACTCGAGGGGCCATCTGCTTATTTTTTTTGTAATAAGAAATAAGCAACGATGAAAATAACTAATATTTTATTTTGCCAAACCATTGTGTTTAAAGTTCGAAAATATTAAGCAAAACAAAAAGCATTCGAAGTTGTGCTATTAAATTGGCTGGTGGGTAACTTTCGGTGCCGCGGGGGTGTGCTGACGGCAGTAAAAAGGCCGCTTTGCACAGGAGCAGCTGTTTCACGTCGTGTTATTGTTTTTCTGCGCGGCGTCAGGAATCGAGCTACTGTGCGGTTGACCTAAGTGCACAGAATGCAGTGAAGGCTACGTGACTACCGAGCGAACTTGCAAGACGCGCTTGCTACGAAATCGACGAAGACTTGTTGAAGTCTGTTGTTCGGCTCCTCCGATCGATGACAAAAATGCCAAAAGGTTGAGGTGTTGCAGTATGTGACGAGTGGTTGTTTGTTTCTTTCCCCTTGGGAAACAGAAGACGACCACGAAGTGTCATTTGCTGGGAAAAATAAGGTGCTTTGCCAGCTTATAAGTGTGTCTTATTTATATGTAGCTGTGTGCCAGAGGTGACGACGGAACCCACCCCTTCTGCGCACTAACTCTACAAATTGCCTCCAATACCTGCCGCACGCATTTGCTCACCGTCGGTTGTGCGATGCCGACGTGCGCCTCGCTACCAACGGCAGCCTGAAAGCCGCCCGTGGCAAAGAGCCGCAGTGCACACAGCACCTGCCGCCGCATCGACAGCGCACTAGCACGCAAACCTCCCAATTTATCGGCGAGTTCGTCGCACAACCACTCCACAGTCAGCTTCTCCAGTCGAAAAAGGCGTCGAAACAGCTCGTCCGGCAAGTCAAACGCGTCTTCGTGCGCCCTCCATCGCCGTTGATCGCGCCAGCGCATCCGCCTCAGTCGTATCGCTGCGTACACCGCCGCCATTTTCTGTCACAAACTCAGCGGTCAAATTGACAGCCTCGAAACTGTGACAAAGAACTGTCAATAAACGCCTGCATAATTAGGTGTGCAACGTCATCACTTTTGTCATATCCGTGACGTCATCAGCAGCCACCCATGACGCAAAAAAGCAATATAGCCGCTGGCCAAAACCGACCAATAGGAGCGAGGCTTATTGACACCTTTGTGACAAGTTTTTGACAATTTTCCTATTTGACAGTTACGTAATCTAGCCCCAGGCGCACCTTACCAGTACTCACATACGGGGCGGAAACATGGAGGCTAACGAAAAGGGTTCAGCTTAAGTTAAGGACAACGCAGCGAGCTACGGAAAGAAAAATGATAGGTGTAACGTTAAGAGACCGAAAGCGGACGGAGTGCATGGGTGTGGGAACAAGCGCGGGTTAATGACAACCTAGTCGAAATCAAGAGGAGGAATTGGGCTTGCGCAGGGCATGTAATGTGAAGGCAAGGTAACCGCTGGCCCTTAAGGGTAACGGAGTGGATTCCAAGAGAAGGCAAGCGTAGCAGGGGGCGGTAGAAGGTTAGGTGGGAGGATGAGATTAAGAAGTTTCCAGGCATACGGTGGACTCAGCTGGCAACGGACAGTGTTAATTGCAGAAACATGGGAGAGGCTTTTGCCCTGCAGTGGGCGTAGTCTGGATGATGATGATGTAATACGTTCATGCCACAATGGCTGTTATGAAATGGCGCGCAGCCTTTCCTTCCGAAATGGCAGTTACACGCGAGAATAACCCCCGAATGCAGAAAATGTAACTTGGCTCGAACTTAACTTCCTTCAGTCTCAAGTGAGCTCCATCACAAACCAAACTCGGCTTGAAAGGTGACTTGCAATCGGCTTGGCTCGATCTAATTCGGTCCAACTTCAAGTCGGCTGAGGGGCTCGCTTGACGCTGCCTTCGTTGTTCTTTTCCAAAATGGCCACCCACGGAACGGACGTCGCGCGGAGGGTATTGCTACGTTCGAGTTCGCTTGCCACGCCATGGGCGTAGTATTTTCTGAGGCCCATTCGTTGCCGAAGGTTCCGCGGCCAGCATTACGTGATCGGGGGAACCCCATGGAGCTGTACGACGACGAGCAGTTCCTCGCACGCTATCGGCTCTCCAAGAATGCCGTGCAGGAGCTGCATGCTCACCATGTTGCATCTGCGTGAAAGTCCCGACAACCGGAGACAGCCGGTGCCTCCGATGCTGCAGCTGCTCCTGGCTTTAAGGTTTTACGCGGCCGGCAGTTTCCAATTCGTCACCGGCATCCTTGTAGTTTCACACAAAAGAGGAAGCCGTCATGAAAGGTCAAGCGTTGGGATGAAAGCTCAATAGGACCCGCTGTGTTCATCGCGGGAATGAAATAATAACTGCGGCGGAAGGCCGTCGTTTGTTGCGTCATCACCTTGACAACCGTAAATAAAATCATACAATGAATTCAGGAAAGCGATCAGCTTGATGCCTCTCGATATGCCGTCCTTCGCCGCTTCTCTTCTCTTAGGACGGGGCTTCTAAATGTCTCGCTTAAACAACTCAACCTCAGCTTTGTCTGGTTGGGCTATTAGTTCACTTGCGGATTCTGCGTTTTGAGCACGTGTTAGCAGGAATGGTTTATGGTGTGTGGAGGTTTAACGTCCCAAAGCGACTCAGGTTATGAGGGACGCCGTAGTGAAGGGCTCCGGAAATTTCCATCACCTGGGGTTCTTCAACGTGCACTGACATCGCACAGTACACGGGCCTCTAGAATTTCGCCTCCATCGAAATTCGACCGCCGCGATCGGGATCGAACCCGCGTCTTTCGGGTCAGCAGACGGGTGCCATAACCATTGAGCCACCGTGGCGGCTAGTTATAGCAGGAATCGGCGCTCCGCCAAATAAAAAGTCGCTTCAGGAGTCGACGGTTGCCTTACTAACATTTTCCTCCAAAGTTGCCCATATTCCGCTTCTGTGCCTTACATATCTTGCATGTAAACCACTCCAGTAATTCAATTACTCGTCTATCGCACACAACTCAATTCACCATTTCCACAAAGAAATAAGGCTCTGCCCTTTTTTAAAGTTAAATATAGCATCTTTCAGAACATTAGAACGTTACCACTCGAGTCATGGTCAATACCCCAAGGCGGGCGTGTGGGAAATTTGCCTATTGAGGTGAACGATAACAAGACCGCTGTGCAGAAATGACGCCGCCAGCCCTGTTATGCTGAACTACACGCTTAGCTAAATGAAAGGTTAAAGTATATATTTACACATAAAAAATTCGCTCCATGCCCACAACGTTCCTTACTGCAATTGGCCAGAGAAGATAACGTTAACTGCTCACCTATGTACTATCGCATTGAAACGTGAATAGAACAATGGCACTGGGCGGTCGGATGCAATGAAAGTGACTTACAATCCCAATACGGTTTTATTCATGCGCGAAATCTTCCCTAAAAAAAAAAGACGAAATCAAGCAAAAAAAAAAATCAACTGGCATTTTCATACAGCTACCTAGAAAATTCCAGACAATGGCTTCATCCCATTCCTTCCTGCGATTATTCTTTGATATCTTTTTTTTTCTCGTTTACATAACACTTCACTATTACCTCCAAACATTTATCCACTAGAATTCTGCGATACCGACTTTTGAGTCTTCATGTGCGTACACACACACACACACACACACACACACACACACACACACACACACACACACATAAAAAAAAAGGTTTACATTCCTCTTTTGAGTAAGGGTGCGCCCAAAAGACTCCGCGCAGCGTCGACGAAATGTGCAGACACTGGAAAGCACGAACTGATGGGCGTGTTAGTTTTGCTTGATGGTTACGAAACAGCACAACGGCGCAAGGTTGATTGGCACAAGGATAGTTTCGTAAACAACATGCAGACACCTGGTTGCTGGTATACACAAGGGCAGGGCATGCCACGCCCACCGCACTTCGTACTTCACCCAACGCCAGGGAACGGTAAAATGACCGCAGGGGTTAGCCGTTTGAGAACTGTCATTTCATTTAGTCTCTGAAAGCGCAAATGTTGTTCCCACCATCACCCTCATCATCATCGTCATTGTCAGTACAGCACATTGTAAATGCAAATGCACAGGGAGAAGTGTATACAGAATGGGTTCAGAAAGGGCTGCCTACTGGATCGATATTTATTTGTGGCTGCTCAGGCATCTGAGGTTGCTGAAAGAGATAACAAAGGCATGCGACACGATCGGATATACAGGATGTTTCGCCTAAGGCTTTCCGCGATTTTTAAAAACTGGCTTTTTGAGTTAGAAGAGCACTTTTCTCGGCATAGCATTGTCAGCGATGTCCTACATCAGACAGTTAAGACGTGCTAACTAGGAGGCTGGTTGACTAATATTGAATAGTCAACTTTTGAACTATTGCCGTTAGGCTCCTTAATTATTCACAGGCGTTTAGTCCACTGTAAGTAATATCCCAATCAGGTTTTAGAATTTCGAAAACGCGGTCACCCTCGGCGCTGTGGCCCAACAATTTTTGGTTATTTCGACAAGTTACGTGGGCTGGAGAGGTTGCTTTGCCTGCAAGCTTCTCAAAAGTGCATGTATTTTGGCGCGATGTAGCTCACGCGATGTAGATACTCGCCGATGATAATATATACACCTTGCATCTAGAATGTATTCTTGCTGACTATACATGTGACTGCCTGTACAGCTGCAAAGTGCGCAACACACTTACCCGCAATGTTACGTCGCATGCCCAACATGACCTTC
The DNA here is from genome assembly GCF_052857255.1 of Amblyomma americanum. Lineage (NCBI taxonomy): Eukaryota > Metazoa > Arthropoda > Arachnida > Ixodida > Ixodidae > Amblyomma > Amblyomma americanum. The sequence goes on along the minus strand of NC_135502.1, from coordinate 90,002,124 downwards.
ACATTCAGCCCTCTTCTCTTGAACGCTTCGGAGGCGTCATTTTTGGCCTCGTAAACAGGCGCTGCGGTTATCCGCGGGCGGCACACGGCGCAATGGTCAACGGCATTCGAGCAGCCTTAACGAGATGGAGAAAGTCGTTAGGCTGCCCACCCGAGCACCACGCCGGCCAAACAATGAGGGAAGGCGCGAACGACGTCTGCCCACCAGCGGCAATGGGGCGACAATCGGGGTCAGAACGATTCCACCTTTACAGAGCGAGCGAAACAGTCAGGAAGAGCGGGAGGAACGGGGGAGGGAAGGGGAAGATGGCACCTTTAGGTATGCGCCTGCATGTGACAGGGCTCGTTCACGGCGCAAGGCGGCGTACACAGAAAGGGGTGCTAAATGCTGCGCAGTTTGCGGCCGCATCCGGTTTACAGCGAACACGATTGCCCCGCATTCACACGGATTCAAAGCGCGGTTCCCTCCCTTTGTCCTTACAGGCGTGGACGCACGCGAGGACAGAAATGCGCGTGATACAGACCCAAGGTGAAGCAGAGGAAAGCTATTTTGTTACACCATTAAAAAAGTATGAAAAAAAAAACTACAGAAAGAAGGCCCACTGAGGAGGACAAGTTCAAACGATTTTTGTTTAAAGTAAAAATCAATCGATTCTACGCGGTTCTTTCTGGTTGTACACTGAAGTTTGGCAGGCACCAAAAGACGGAAAGGGCACTTAATAATTTACCCGCCACTCGATTGCAACTCGTAACGCCTACACCGAAAAAGACTCCGTGATCACCGTTTAGAGGGAATTAAAGTGTAGCCTAGCCTCCGGGATCCGCGTTTACCTATCGTCGCACCGCACTTTGCTTGTCACGTCGGCCGCTGGTGGCGACACCTGTTAAGACATTGTTGACATTTTCTTGCTTGTAAAAGCACCATTTTCAGCGAAAGTAACGCATTCATCGTTAGAACGCGGCCTTCTATCGATATAGACCAACATCAATCTGGATTCAGTGTTCCTGTAAGACACGAGCACGCTGCCTTTCAGAAATGTGCAAACAAAGGTTTCATGAAATCATTACCAGTGCAGGGGTCTGCAGCACCACCACCATTGCGGCTATTGAATCCACACTTTGCCCTGTGCTGCAAAATGTGTCTCGTTTTGCATCATAAGTGTTCCAAATGTGTTGAAGGTGACAACTCTCTTCCTCAACCAAACGGTGATTATGGCTGTCATGGGTGCTACAGAGAGCCACAGCACACGGCTTTACCTTAGTAAATCATGTAGATAAGCCTTAGCGGAATTGGTTTCAAACGCTCTGTGGTTACTTATATATGGCTATAAAGGGGCAATTTAACGCATGGTATGCGTACTGTAATTTCCGGTACACAGACCGCACAGAGTGTATACAGTATATTCCACCGGGCTAAATTTTGACAAAAAAAATTTACTAGGTTCTCTGCATCCGATGCATAAAAACGCGTTGAGTTTTTTGCGGCATTGGGTGATATAAACAAGAAATGCTGTATAGTCCGGGCACACACATAATTCGCGAAGTCCAACATTTTAACTTATAAACATGTAGAGCCTACGGGCCCTATACCAGATTTTACGATATATTGGCGAAAAAAAATTGCCTGACCCACTAAACACTGCATTTTTCTTTCGTTTAAAAGCATGCAAAATGTTTAATAGTAACAAAGAAATACAGTACCCTTGCCTACTGTCGCTTAAATGTAGCAACGTATGTAGATTGAAGCTATAAGTGCCATTTACTTGCACAGTAATATTGCGTGGCAGAGTCACATGTGTGCAAAGCACCAATCGGTGGTGCTTTGCCTCGCAAGGACTCTATATATATATATATATACTTGCGCAAGAGCTGTGCACTGGAATGAAATCGATTGGAAACAAGAAAGTCGTAAGATTGTGCAATGGCTCCTCAATTGAGACCGTATACTTTCAATCTCTACTAGCATGGCTGAAATGTGGAGTACTCTAAAGTTATTCTTATATGCACGAAACCCCTGGTGACGGTTTCAGAACGGTTCCCAGCCAGCATCTATACAGAAGCAGGGGAATCGCATCTGAGCGCGCTTTTCTTCATCTTATTTTCGGCAGTATACCAGGTGAAATCAAATCTTCCGCTGTCCTCTCGCACAAAAAGAATCTAGCGTGTCACAATCATCATCATCGTCGTCGTCGCCATCATCAGCCGAACTGAGACAAACGCGTTCTCCATAATCATCGCTGACGCTTCCAGTGCTTTTCATTGGCAAATGACGGCATTTGATATAAAGCTGCAAAGACATGCGAAAATGGACGAACAGTGCCTGAAAGAAACACAGAAAAGGCCCGGGAGGGAATCTGTCGCGTAGGGAAGGTAAGTATTGACAAATATGTGTGGTTTAACGCCTCGAAGCTGCATTTGGAGAGGCGCCGCGTGGCGCAGACTTCCGGATTAATTTCGACCCCCTGGGGCTCTTTATCGTGAACTCACACAACAAAGCACACGGACTTCTTTTTTCTTTTACACTTCAGTGCTACCGCCCCCTCGTGGTAAGGAAGAGAGGTGTGTTTCAGGACCCCCTTAATAGCTGAGTTACACCCACTGACAAGTACCGCACGCATCGGCAACATCTATAGACGCATACGATTATAGACAAAATCCTAAGGCTGTTTCGTTCGGCTCGTGAGTGAGCCGGCACTTGCACAGTGTTTAATCACGATAATCAATGCGAGGACATCGAAAGTGTTATCGAATACCGAACTGAACTTACATAAGAACGGCTTCGTGATGCAAGTCACCTTTTCGTTATTCTCAACATTTTTCGATTCCTATTGCCTCACGAGAAGATAGAAAGACATGTCTAGAAAGGTATACAACAAGTAAGAGAAAAAAAGAAGGAACTTAATCAGGAAATCCAGTGGAAGATGGCGCCTCCCTCGCTGTATCCATTTGTTATTTCTTCCTCGCGACGCCGGTTTAGCGCTGGGAGTCGTAGCTCAAATCCCGAGGAGGCCAGCGTCTAGGCCTGCCGTCTACTGCTGGATTAGCGAGGTCGAGGGCTGGGTGTAAATCACAGAGTATATCCCGCCGATGACAAACGCGGAAACCGGGAGACAGTGCTACTTGAAATGCACAGCCGCACGCAGCGGCCATCTTTTACGAAGCCCCGAGTATACGTAACCGGAAGGGAGATCTCGAAATCACGCTTACGAGGCTTAAGCAAGTTCGATCGCCCTGAGAAAGTGTTTATTTATGTTCTTCTCGAACAGACGCGCAGCCCGTTCAGGCGACGTGACATATTTCAGTTTACTTTGAAAGTGCGCGGCTTTTTGTTTGTGGCTTAGCTGTGACGAATAAGAATCGGTTCGCATGCGTAAGTCAGTGTCAATGTACACATTACAAGGGGGACAGCTGGACATGATATACGAGTAGTCTCGAAAGGCTACAACTATCAAGCCATGCCGAGATATTTATCGTAGCACATATTAAGCAATAGGGAACAACTTATCATACTGAGGAATTTTATAGACCCAACTGCATTGCAAAGCTCTAAATTTTATAGTGGTTCCCAGTTCAGACTGTCTTTTATTTCTATATACGCAGCTTAAAGAACAATCCTGATATGTTGCGCAAGTAATCTAAATAAATGACTTTGATGTCTTGATGGCGAACGTCATATTGTCATCACTAATATTACGCGCCATGACTGATGACTGATGAGTGAAGAGGACGACAAACTGATTACCACAGGAAGATGATCGCTTCCTTAGGGGTTGTCGAAAACATTGAAATTAAAATCAGTAAAAACAGAGGGTGAATTTAAGCACAAAATTATACAGCATTTTCTCCTGAGCTCGGAGTACTGTATGTGCGTGCTTGTCTGCATCAAAAGGCAGCCATCAATGTACAGGATAAAACTTCTAAAATACGGCCTCTAGAGTCAGTTTTTTCCCTTACGCAAAAAGAGGAGCGCGCGTGCATTAAAATCCCCGACTACCAGATAATATAATCTGGTAGATGTTTTAAAAGTACTTCTAAACAGTGAAGAGATACATTTAGATTGGGTCCGAGAGGCACAGAACATACAGTGATAGTTTTAAAATGATGAACTGCAGTGTGTGCATCAGCTCCGCATTCGGCCTAAAGTTTGATTTTGCGAGTTGAGACACCACTGGACGGCAATAGCAACACCTCCAGCCTATACCTTGCTTGCTCTTGGTCACAACGAAAGAGTTCATGCTTCTTCAAAATGCTTTAAACTGAGGCCCTAAGTTGATCTCTTATAAATATAAAGTGTGGGAAGCCTGCTAGATTCCCGCCGTGGCGTCTGCGCGGCATCCCGCGTCGCTCTCTTTCCCTTTCTCCCGCCTCGGGCGGCGGAGAGGCGGCTGGTGGCTAATCGCTGTCATTCGGCCGCAGCTCCGCCCCCGGCTTCCCAAGGGCCTTTGCCATTGGTGACTTTTGGCGGGAATTCGGGACCCGTTTGGGGTGGTCGCGCGACCTTCCGAGCGGGGTCCCGGAGAGAAGAGACCCCTCCGAGACAGCGTAAGGTGCGTACGTTACTGTTCGTCCGGGCCGGCCTCTGCCGTTCGGACCAGTTCATACTCGAGCTCGCCAGCGTGGGTCCTTGATCCGCCGCGGCTCGAGCCTGTCCAGGGGTCCAACGACCTCTGACAGGCGCACCTTGCGTTGACTGCCCACTCTCTCTCGCAAACGGCCCAACGACCGACACGAGAGAGATCACAGCACTGCCGCGGGGACAATTTCCTGCAGCGGCGTGCTAGCGGCGCGCATTTCTCTTGTTGCCCCGAGCGCGCACCGGAGCCTTGCTCTGAGCGCGCCCCGGGACGGGGTGACTGTTGAGTTTGTGTATGTACCGCTGGAGGACGGCGTCAATAAACGTCTCCTTCGTGAACTTGGAGGCCTGTTTCTTGCGGCGAGCCGCTCTCCTCTCTTCAGAGGTTGAACGCCGCCGCAGCGGTGCCCCAGGGTGCGTGTGGTGACGGCTGATCGGGGCCCTTGGCTCGCGCGAAGCTCGAACCCGCGGTGGGTAGTGGCCTGTGTCTACTGAGAAATCCACAACTGGCGCCCAACGTGCTAAGTCACTGGCTCTTAGCCTTTGATAGCACATTTGCCGAGCAGGTCGCCTTGACGATCACGCTTGCGCACCATGTCTGCCACCCCCATCGGGGCACTCGGCAGCTACGTGTCGGCTCCCTTAGGAGTCGAAGCGTCCTTTGATCCGTTGGCGGCTGTTTCTTCGAATAGCCAAACACCGTGGTTGGCCGCGGCCCCCATTGGGGCATACGGCGCTACAACCCCCAACGTCGATCACGCAGCTCCCATTGGAGCTGTATCGGGAGCACCCTGCGGTGCACCCGTCAATCACATGCCTCCGCTGTGCGTGCTTTGCACCCAGTGCGAAAGCGGTGCGTGCGACGCTGCCGCAACCGGCCGTCCTGCACAGCAGCAGCCGTGCCCCGCGAGCAGTCAGTTCTGCTCTGGGAACGGCGAGGCGCTGGCCCGGCTCCCTGTGGAAACCGCGCCGCTCATCGAACTGGGCGCCTTGCCTCCTGCGTTCGCGCAGCCCGCCCAAGCCTCCTCTGAGGCCGGGGCGCAGTCGCTGCTAAGAAGTGCTGCCCAGATGATTCAGTCACTGTCAGGGGCGGTTGAGACGCTTTTGGCCGCGCCGAAGGTGTCTCACCCCGCGGTCAAGTTGCCCATGCCAACATACCGCGGGTATGATGACCTCCTCAGTGCCCGGGATTTCCTTGAGTCCCTCACCCATTACCAGAGAGCTTTGGGTCTCACTGATCAGGTTGTGCTTGCACACATCATCCCCGCAGCACTGACTGACACCGCAGCTAGGTGGCATCGGCTTTCCGGCCACCGGGCAGCGACTCTCGAGGAGTTCCGTGCAGCATTCTTGCGCGAATTCCTGCCCGCTGACTATGAGCGTAGGATGCGGCGAGAGTTGGAGCTCCGTACACAGGCTCCGGACGAGTCACTCCTGGAGTACGTACGTGCGATGGAGGACCTTTTCTCAATCGCCGAGCCCAGAGCCTCGAACGAGGAACGTGTGGAAAGGACGATCAGGCAGGCACATCCGACTTTTTCGGCGTACCTGCGCGGAGGCCGGTTCCGAGATTTTGAGGAGCTGGCCGCCGAGGCAAAGCGCATTCAAGGCGACATTCTCGCCGCGCGCGCCTATCGTCCGCCACCGCCGGCAAGCGAGGCCCTCGAGCCACGCTGTGCATGGAGAGGGGCCATGCCCCTACCCAACCGGCGACCACCCGCACACGCTGCCTCTGCAGCCGTTAGCGGGCAATACGAAGTATGGGAGTTGAGCGATAGAGCTCTCGATCCCTACTCCTACAGGAGACGGACAGCCTGCGCTGCACCGTTTTCTGGACCGCCTGCCCAGGGACGCCAAGCGCCCCAACGCACAGCGGAGGGGGAAACCCGAATCAGCCGGCCCTTTGGCCGTGCAACGGGCGGAACCAGGCAGGGAGAGGCGCCATTGTTCCGCGACCAAGCTCGCGGCGGTGTGCGCTGTTTCCGCTGTCAAGAGACGGGGCACTTAGCGAGAGAATGCCCCGTAACCAGGCCTCCTTTGAGGCAGGGAAATGGCGGCGCGGGTCGGTCGTAAAGGGACGACCGGCCCAGTCCTCGCTAATCCCCTCAGCGTACAGAGCAAGCTCCCTTGCTAATGCGCACGCGCCGTTTATTCCGGTCACCATTGCTGGCCGCGAATTTTTGGCGTTACTGGATACGGGGGCCACTGCCTCCTTGTTCGGTGAAGAGGTGTTGTCCCACTTGCAAAAGCACTCGGTGCGCTTGCGGGACTGCCGTACGACATTCAACCTTGCGAAAGGCGTAGCCCATTCGGCTGGCGCCGCGAGGTTGACTGTCAGGTGGGGAGAGCGGACGAGACGCACTCGTTTCATCCACCTCCCAGGGCTCAGTGTGCCCGTGATTCTCGGAAGGGACTTTCTCCTGAAAACCGGGATCGTGGTGGACATTGCGAATGGCGGCTATCGCGACGGACCATTGTCCCAGCTGAAGCCGTTCATCTGCCCACCGGCGTCAATAACTGCCTGCGCAGTGAAGGCGTTCGGAGAGTGCCACGCTCAGCGACCAGGGCCAAGCCCTTGTGTCGAGCGTTCCGTCGTTCACGCTCCCCTTTGGGACCGAGCGGCGCGGCACGACCAGGCACCACATCCGCTGGCCGCCTTTGCGGTAACTTTGGATGACACACAGAAGGCTCGTTTGACAGCACTGTTGTGTCAGTACGATGAGCTCTTCACGGATCAACCTGGCTGTACTAATTTAGTGAGCCACAAGATCCACACCGGAGATGCGCTTCCTTTGAAGTGCAACCCCAGACCCGTCGGCCTTGCGAAAAGGCAGGTGATCGATGGGTTGCTGGATGAGATGCTGTCGGCGGACATTATCCGTCGCTCGTCCAGCGCTTGGGCGTCTCCGGTTGTGTTGGTGCCTAAGAAAGATGGCAGCCACCGGTTGTGTGTGGATTATCGCCGTCTGAATGCGCTGACTCGAAAGGATGCCTATCCGCTCCCGACGATCAGCTCAATCGTAGGAAACCTGGGCAGTGCGCGGTACTTTTCCACGCTAGATGCCTCCAAAGGTTACCTACAGGTCCAGATGGCGGACGCTGACCGGTCTAAGACCGCGTTCACGTGCCACAGAGGGCTGTTTGAGTTCACTCGCATGCCCTTTGGTCTCTGCAATGGTCCTGCGACTTTTCAGAGGCTCATGGACCGCGTCCTAGGGGAAGCGAAATGGTCTCATGCCATGTGCTACCTGGACGATATCGTGATTTATTCACGAACCTTCGATGAGCACTTAGGCAACATTGCCGACGTGCTCGCGAAGGTACGGGCTGCTGGGATGACTTTGAATCCTGCGAAAGCCCAAATAGCGCGGACCCGGGTTCAGTTGCTAGGGTTCACGCTGGGCGAGGGCTCCATTGAGCCCGATGCGGACAAACTCCGAGCCATACTCGAGTTTCCCGTGCCCAAGGACGTACGCGGCCTCCGCCGTTTTCTGGGAATGGCCAATTTCTATCGGTCGTTCATCCCGTCCTGTGCCCGCGTGCAGGCACCCTTGACCAAGCTCTTGGGAAAGACTGCCGCGTGGCGATGGGGGCCCGAGCAAGAGCGATCCTTTCGCCTCCTGTCTAGTGCCATTGCCGAGACAGCGCAGCTCAGGCTACCCGACCTGACCAGACAGTTCGTAGTCCAGACTGACGCGAGCGATCTGGGTTTAGGAGCAGTTCTCCTACAGGATTTCGATGGCGTGCTGCAGCCGCTGGCCTTTGCCAGCCGCTCCTTGCTACCCTCGGAGAGGAATTATTCCGTGACCGAGGAGTGCCTCGCCATCGTGTTTGCACTGCGGAAATTCGACGTCTACCTTGACGGAACGCAATTCGTGGTGCAGACAGACCACAGTGCGCTCAGTTGGCTGATGCGGCTCCGCGAGCCTGCGGGTCGGCTGGCGCGCTGGGCTCTCCTGATACAGCATTACGACTTTTCGGTGCAGTATCGAAAGGGGAGCACGAACGTGGTAGCTGACGCGCTATCCCGTGCCCCACTCGCCAGCGGCGCCTTGACGCCAGCAGGCGGAGCGGGCGAAAAAGCGGACGAGCCGCCGGGCGGCAAGGAGGGGGAGCCCGCAAACGGGCTAACCCATTCCGCTAACCAGGCAAGCAGCGCTTCGCAAAGCGGGCGGGAGGCAAAGCTCCGCGTGAGCGCCTCGGAGACGCCGTCGCGAGCGGAAATTTTGGCTGCAAACCTGAAGGGGGACGAGACCAGGCCCCCCTCTGGGAGAACTGGAATCGTTTTCAGCCGGAAAGAGCTGCTGAAAGCCCAGCAAAATGACCCCATGTGTCGCGAGATGAGCGACGGTCTCAGGGAGACGGAGCGCCGGGACGCTACTTGTATTGTAGCGGGCGCAGGGGGTGAAAGCCAGCGTGTGTCGCGGCGAGCCCCGGGGGATTCATATTTGCTGGGCCATGACGGGCTCGTGCTGAAATACATAGCCACCGATGATGAGTCCATTGACCCGTTCAAGGTGGTTATCCCCAAAAGTCTGAGAGGCGCACTGTTGCGATTTTCTCATGACGAACCACTGGCCGGTCACCTGAGTGGCTCCAAAGTTTTTGCAAAACTGAGTCAATCGGTGACGTGGCCCGGCATGAAGCGTGACATTTTCCGCTATTGCCGTTCCTGCCATGTCTGTCAAGCGGTGAAGTCAAGGGGCGGCAAGCCGCCCGGAATGATGAAACCAATTGACAGTGTGCGTCCGTGGCAGATGGCCACCTGCGATCTGATGGGGCCTTTCCCCAGGAGTAAGCAGGGGTTCATTCACCTGATGGTAGTAGCTGACCATTTTTCCAAATGGGTCGAGTTGTACCCGCTTCGGAAAGTGTCAGCACGAGCGGTGCTGGATAAACTCCAGGAAGTGTTCTGTCGGTTCGGCTTTCCGGAAAGACTGATCACGGACAATGCGTCCTATTTCACCGCTCGGGTGTTCGGTAACACGTGCCGTTCCCTCGGAATCGAGCACTACACCACTTCACCCTACCATCCCCAGTCCAACTTGACCGAGCGAATCAACCGAACGCTCAAGCCAATGCTGGCGGCCTTTGCCGAGTGTCAAAAGGACTGGGCAGACCATTTGAGCGAATTTGCGTTCGCCATTCGAACCGCTGAGAATCGCTCAACTGGTTTCTCTCCCGCCTTCCTCAATTTCGGGAGGGAGCTGGCGAATCCGATGTCAAACGTCGTGCAGAGCCAGCTCGGGGATGAGCAGACGCGGGCAGACTGCTCTGCTTATGCGTCGACGCTTCAGGACCGGCTTGGTCGGGCTCTCAATAGAGCAAGGCAGAGTTTGGCGGCAGCCAGAGCCCAACAGAAGGCTCAGTATGACCGCAAGCACCGCAGCCTGACTTTTCAGGCGGGCGATCTTGTCCTGAAGCGTAACCACGTTCTTAGTGATGCGAGCAAGGGGTTCTCAGCCTCGCTCGCTCCTAAGTGGCTTGGTCCGTACCGAGTGGTCAGAGACTGGTCGCCGCTCGCGTACCTGCTGGAGGATCCCATTACGGGGAAAACCAGCCGTGCCCACATCGCAGACCTGAAGGCCTATGCGTCACGGCCTGACGAGTTTGCGTCGGTACCCATTGGTATCACAAGCAAGCGCAAAGGCACAACTGGTGCTGCGGAACGCAATCGTACCGAGCACCGGTACAATCTGAGGCGACGGTCACCGATGTGATTGATGCCGGATGGCGGACTCTTCCGCAACCGAAGGCACGCAGCCTCAGCTAGCTGGCGAGCTTTCTCGTCGGGCCCTACCCCAGGTGAAGCACGGCGCTCTCTTTTTTTTTTTTTTGCCGCATGCTCAGTTCCAGCCTTGTGCAGTTATTTAGTCGTTTGTTTGTTTTAGTCAGTCTGTAGCATGTTTTTGTTTCCAGTTTATTCGTTGTTTCTCCTAACGTTCCGAGATCTGTACATATGTAATATACGTTTGCGTTGGCGTTCAGTTTTTTAAACCAGACTTGTACATATGTAAAGTTCAGCCTACTCGCGATTGCATTTTTCTTGTAGCGCAGAGATGGCCTTCTTTTGTACAGCGCGCCTTGGTTTTCATTTATGTTCTGACCCCACCGGTGCGGCCTGTCTCGCGAACACTGGACCGGCTGGTTCGCGGAGGGGTCGGCGAAAGTCTCCCCTTCCGGCTGGGGAGTGGTTTGCTCGTCAAGGAGCGAGTGTCTCGCGGCATGGTCTTTGTGTGGCTATGGGGAGCGTGAAGAGTGCGTCTGAAGAGTGTGTCCTTTGACCCCTGCCACGGCGCCTCGGAACGATTCCGACAAGCGGGTCGTTGTGACTGATGAATGTCCGCCTCTGTGCCGGTGCGTGCCTGCGATTGTGCGTGTTCCCAAGATCAAAGGCAACGCCGAGAGGGGGGCAGGAAGGACAGCGCCCTTTCCCGTTGGGGTTCCCGCCGGCGGGCGGAGGCCAGCCCGGCGTTCGCCGCGCTGTTGGCCCCCGGAGTGCCGGCGCCTAGCGGCGGCCAGGCAAGTGGTCCACCGGCGAGGAGGTGTCGGGCTGCGGGTCCTCTTCGGGATCGTCGAGCGTCGTCAACGTCCCCCATGCTCAACTTTGATGACCTTGTGGAGGACAAGGGACCGCCGTCGATAAATCGTCCACCGGGACCCTGAAGGCAGCAAAGGCGTGAGTTGGCCGCCGACAGGCCCAATGGGCCGCGCCACCGAACATTATGAGGCTGCAGGCCACCTGTCAGCCGGCCTTGTGTACAGTGTACAGTGTAATTAGTTTTGTCTCCTTGGAACGTATGCAAGTGTTGTTTGTTTTCTGTTCTTGTTTGTTTGTCTTTTGAGTTTATGGCTGGAACTGAAGTGTGGTAGTTTTATGTGGATTAATTTTTTGTTTTTTATTTTGCCGCACGCTTTCGCCGATGGGTAGGAGGGCATTTAAGGAGAGGAGGATGTGGGAAGCCTGCTAGATTCCCGCCGTGGCGTCTGCGCGGCATCCCGCGTCGCTCTCTTTCCCTTTCTCCCGCCTCGGGCGGCGGAGAGGCGGCTGGTGGCTAATCGCTGTCATTCGGCCGCAGCTCCGCCCCCGGCTTCCCAAGGGCCTTTGCCATTGGTGACTTTTGGCGGGAATTCGGGACCCGTTTGGGGTGGTCGCGCGACCTTCCGAGCGGGGCCCAGAGAGAGAGAAGAGAGCCCTCCGAGACAGCGTAAGGTGCGTACGTTACTGTTCGTCCGAGCCGGCCTCTGCCGTTCGGACCAGTTCATACTCGAGCTCGCCAGCGTGGGTCCTCGATCCGCCGCGGCTCGAGCCTGTCCAGGGGTCCAACGACCTCTGACAGGCGCACCTTGCGTTGACTGCCCACTCTCTCTCGCAAACGGCCCAACGGCCGACACGAGAGAGATCACAGCACTGCCGCGGGGACAATCTCCCGCAGCGGCGTGCTAGCGGCGCGCATTTCTCTTGTTGCCCCGAGCGCGCACCGGAGCCTTGCTCTGAGCGCGCCCCGGGACGGGGTGACTGTTGAGTGTGTGTATGTACCGCTGGAGGACGGCGTCAATAAACGTCTCCTTCGTGAACTTTGAGGCCTGTTTCTTGCGGCGAGCCGCTCTCCTCTCTTCAGAGGTTGAACGCCGCCGCAGCGGTGCCCCCAGGGTGCGTGTGGTGACGGCTGATCGGGGCCCTTGGCTCGCGCGAAGCTCGAACCCGCGGTGGGTAGTGGCCTTTGCCTACTGAGAAACCCACAAAAGTAACCGGGGAAAGTGAGTTCAAAGATCTGTGACACCGCTGAAGTTTCTGCTAAGTCCATAACAGTTCCAATGTATTAAGAACACCGTGCTTAATTTCTTTTAAATAAATAGTTAAAAACTTGGGTTTCTGGCTTCTCAGGCCCGTTGTTCTGAATTTTTTGCCCTTTTAGACGCTAGAGAGCTGTGCCGGCGCTGCAACTGAGGCGAGCTTGGTTTGTGCCCATATCACCTCATTACAGGCACCGGAGGTCGGTGGCTTTTCCGGACGTGAGGAAGCCCTGCGGGCTGCCAACTCGAAGGCCGATCAGCCCTTTTTCGGAGACTGCAGGACAGCTTACGGTGCGCCTGCCGGGTGTGTGGATTGTCCTGCCCGAGGCTTTGCCTGGGCAGTAGCGAAGTCCCGGTGTGGTGTGCCGCCGCCATGCTACACATCAGAGAAATTTGTTTTGCCAGTGATCGAGAATGTGCTCTGGTTGAGTGGGGTGACTCGCTTTTCGTGCTCCTTTGAATGAGACGCCCCTTAGTCTTTACAATTACGATATCGTTACGGTTATCCCAGGATGGACGTGACCCTGAGTACGCGTGGTGGTCCCCTTCACAGTTTGCGTAGCGTGGCGCATCATCGCAGTCACCGGATTGGTCATCATTTGAGGCACATTTAGCCCAAGTTTGGCGGCCGCAACAACTCTTGAAGCCATGGCCGAATCCCTGGCACTTGAAGTATCACTGTTGGGTGTTTTGGTGTATGAGTTGTGGCGCATTTATTTTCATGTATTCCACTTCTATTGTGTTGAAGGTGATGTCTGGATGTTTTGGTGGCAATTCTTTGTTACCTTTTCTGATTATGGTTACATGGACGATAGCGACATTTTGTTCATTGGGTATCTTTCGCATTTCTTCTTTTGCGAGATTCAAAAAGTTGTTTTGGTAATTACTCCGCGCACAGTGTTTAAAAATGTGTGGGCACTGGGCAGTGACTGTTTTGTGGATGTCTTCGAAGAGTAGAAGCTTTAAAAGATTTGAGCGCTGATCTCTGATTCTTAGTTTATAAGTCCCCGCGGGGCCAGTATTGTTGCTTTGTATCCCAGACCTTTTGGAAAATATGAATGGTGGTAATAACTGGCCTGATTTTTCTGGTTTTTCACAGTGGACTGCATCTTACTTAGGGAAGTTTCTCGAAAGAATTTTGAACTAGCTTCTCTCCGCCCTCTTTTGTGAGGGCGACAATATTTTGGAAATGGGGGAGCCATACAATTTATGTATTACTCGGCCGCAGTGCCAGCCGCCCACGATGGAACCCAAAGAGGGGATGAGACAAGAATTTTAAGTCCTGCCCACGCCAGCTCTACTCTCCAACTAAATAAGGCTGAACTCAGGTTAGTTAGCAGCCGCGCAAGATTAACCCTAGCCGCCAGGAAAGCTGAGAAACTAAGAAGGGAAGAGGAAATAGCAAAGCTGTAAGAGAGGAACTAGGAGAGTGAAATATGGAGGAGGGCAGGAAAAGGCGACTGTTGATATCCCCCCTTCGGGTCTACCCGCAGGTGCCGCCTATACATAAAGGGAGGTGGGGGGGTGGGGTATCAAATTGGCGTGTTGTCTCCACCGACGGGCCGGCTTAAACGTCCAAACCAGGCATGTAGCCAGATTTTTTTTTTTTTTTTTAGTAGTAGCCTTGCATATATGGCAAAGCCAGGTGGGGAATGGGTGGGGGGTGGGTTACATGCCTCACAAGATCGCAGCTACGTTCCTGGTCCAAACACTCGGCTTCGGCTCAACTACCAAGATCCCATTTGGCCGGGCACTGCCACACGCTACGCATGGCTAGACGTGTGTGGGCCGTGCCTACATGTGCTCAGGGACCCGTGGTGTATGGACTAAACAACATTTGCATGTTACAAATGTTCCAACGGAGTGAGTTTATTCATGTCTCCGAAGAATGCATGCTTGCTGTGTACAGCCTGCTAGATTAACATAGCGGACCAGTCATGTGCATACACGTCCGTGCAGGGACGTGTGCAAGCTGACGAGTGCGTGGACGTCTGCATTATTCGGCTCACTCAGTGCAGTTAATTTCATTATGACATCATCACTTTCTATTTCCGCTCTACTCATTTCATTCGTTCCTTTCTCCTTTCCCTCTTTCCAATTATTAAAGTTTTCTCTCTCTCTCTCTCTTTCGTGAAATGTTGAAATCTTCTTTTAAGACTGCGCTAATACTTTTAATGCTATTTCCATCGCCTAACGGGCAGTTTTCGGGTACTGCGTACTTGGTTTTTAGTGCAATTATATAACATCCCTGTACTCCTGTTGGCTCATTTTGTACCGTTCATTAACTTATCGCTGCATAACGTGCCGTTTACGGGGATCACCCGTTTTGTATGAATAGTAATTACTCCTCTCCAAGAGGCCTACATGCGGTCGACGTTGCATGAAGTAAATAGATAAAGAAAGAAAGATATAAGTAAGGAAGGAAAGAAAGAAAGAAAGAAAGAAAGAAAGAAAGAAAGAAAATAAAAAATGGGGGACACTTAAGTTGCGCCTTCAAGAGTAGAACGCGATAGCGGCTGCAGGTTCGATTCCTCTCAGACTCTCATTTGATTTGAGAAGCCCGAGTTCGCAGCTCCTCCCGAATCGGCCATGTCACGTGACTTCGCACAACCCAGCCCAGACATGTCAGCTGTCAGCTACCACCTGCCAGAGCAAGGCCCGTGAGTTTTCGCTCACAACGCCGACACCGGATTTTCTGGAGAACCTGACCTTCAAGATATCGCGTTAAGAAGGAAGTCAGCCGCGGTGGCTCAGTGGTTAGGGCGCTCGACTACTGATCCGGAGTTCCCGGGTTTGAACCCGACCGCGGCGGCTGCGTTTTTATGGAGGGAAAACGCTAAGGCGCCCGTGTGCTGTGCGATATCAGTGCACGTTAAAGATCCCCAGGTGGTCGAATTTATTCCGGAGCCTTCCACTACGCCACCTCTTTCTTGCTTTCTTCTTTCAGTCCCTCCTTTATCCCTTCCCTTACGGCGGGGTTCACGTGTCCGCCGATACGTGAGACAGATACTGCGCCATTTCCTTTGCACAAAAGCCAATTATTATTATTAAGGAAGTCAGCAGCAACCTTCAGAATAGAGGAGCTTGGACAGAACAATTCTCATCCCCCCTGATCTGCATCCCAGCACTGTGATCAACTTACTATTCCTATGTCAGAACAAGCCGTACTGCACACCAAAGGAATAAGTTCTGGCTGAGCCATTAAGAATCATGCGACGAAACAGACGTTCTTTTGAATCAAAATAGAGAAAATACGCAACTTGATTAAATGACTTGTTCCCAACGCCCAAACCAGCGGAAACAGGTTGAAGGCTAAAGATAATACATAATACGTCTTCTAATACATATGGTGTCTCCACTTCTCTTCGAGAGATGATTTTGAAAGAGTGATCTAACTCTAAGCTGCCTTTGATGACTTATTTTAGCAAAACGTCTATAAATTGTAATACACAAATATAAACTTATGTTGCAAAATGTTCTGAAGTAGATAGCGAATATATTTTGCGCGAGCAAGAATTAACTGAAAAATATATTTTGTCTTAGACCTTTTATGACTTGGGGATTAATTTATTTCGCTAGCTCGCGTGGAGATGCGCTTGGCCACGCACCGTTTAGGCTAGTTTGGCCGGCTGGCACAATTCAGGGATTTTCAGCATGTTAACTTCCTCCCTTGAAGAGGCTGTCCGACCTGCGGCAATGTGGTTCGCTGTTTGAACGCACATACGGCCCAGACACTCAGGGCGAAGTGTTGGCAACTAACTTGCCCGGCATCTTCGCCTAAAACCCAAAGCTTCCGCAGAGTTTCTTGAAGAAAAACCTCAGGACTTAAAGGAGTATAGACACAATTTTTTTTGCTTGCGTGTTTTCTTTTTTCAAATGATGCGTGAGGCATACATAGCTCACCCTGCGGTATCCCCCACGACGGTGAAATAATTTATAATTAAATTTCTTCTTGTGCTCTTTCGGTTTCGATTTCATCAAACGATCGATGGCCGTGATATGCAAGAAGCCTGTAAGAAAAAACAACTACTACGAGGGAGTGTGACGTCCCAAGCTCCGCCTCTGCAGGCGTCCTCCTCTGACGCCTCTGCCTCCTCTTTCGAGGGACCTTTTGCGCATGTAATCTTATCAATTAGGCTCTCCATACTTACTTACCGTACTTACCGGATGTCTCACGAGACACTTCTTACACGTCACAGCCATCATTCTTTTCATGAAGTCATACAGTGCGTATACCAGAGCAGGATTTGCACCCCCCCCCCCCCCCATAGGTGTAGTACTTGGTCGCAACCTTCTATGAACAAACGAATTACTAGTGCGAGACAATAAATTCAATTATAAGTTATTTAGTGGTCGTAGGCGAATTCCACGTGGTGATCCATTTTTTCTAAACTCTTGTGACGGAAATTACGTCTCTGTAGGACTTTATGAACCGAGCTCAACGGCGTACGTACACATGGTTGCTCATACGAATTCAGTATTTGGCCGTTGCGTTCAGCCTCACGACGCCGCGATGTGGTACCGAAACGTTTACTCAAATTTCTGGCGCGAAATGCTCAGTTTATTTTCATTGAATATACAGGTATATTAAGCACGCGTTAAAACGCCACTTATCTTATGTGCGTAGCACTAGAAGTTCCTTCCTGACCTTGAAGGAAAAATGCAATCAGAAGGACCAGGTAATGTTTTCCGTTTTCACTCGGCAAATCTAAGAACTACGTTTTTCACGTCCCCTTTTTGGGACCTTCCCTGTCCTACACGACATTTAAAAAAAATAAACAAAGGAAAGAAACCACCAGAAAGCAGATCTCAATGACTTCGCTACGTTACCATGCTGATAGCTTCTGCTCGTAATTCTGCAGAACTTATGTCTGTTGCTGTGCTTCGTTCATTTTCCCCGAAAATAAGAAACGTTCGTTGAGAACAAAAAGAAAAGGGGGAAAAATCAATGCGATTGCAACGACTAAGTGCGTGCCCATTAGGGCCAGGTGCTATGCGCCAGCGACGAAATTAAAATTTGAACTTGGGACCTGATTTCTGTCTAATGCCCCCACCGGTGTCCTTTTTCTTCATCGCCATCCGTTCGATCTCGCAGCGTATACCGCTTATGTGTATTCTCATTTGCTCAATGCCTTTCTTTGCAGCTCGAAAAAGGCGCTTCCGCCATTCCTTTTCTTGCTTTCCCTCCCTTCCTCTTTGCCCTTTATTTCCTTTAGTATCGCGACTGCTTTCAAATAGCACTTTGCTTGTTGTTGGTCTTGCCAGTGAGTAACTTTTAACGCGCGGAGCAAACGGAAAATAACTACCCCCTGCAGAAACACACAAGGCAGCGGTGGTGAAGAAAATAAATATCGGTCCGAGGAGAACCAATGCCGGTGAGCGTGTGCGTGTCTGTGCGTGCGTGTGTGTGTGCCCCATTAAACCCTCGTTTCCTGCCAACGCTAATGAGCGCGCCGGGCACCCCCCGGAATCGCAACGCCGGCACCAAGAAGACCTTCGAGTCCGAAGCCTGGACCCCTCCCTCCCACTTCTGCACCCTGAGCAGCCCCGGCTGCGTCTGTCGGGGCTCAGAACCTGAGCATAGGTTTCACGAAGGAGCTTTGGCAGCAGCAATGCAAGAGTGACACGAAAAGAATGGAACGCATGCGTGGTGGAGGTGCTTGTGGGACAGGAGGAGGAGGAGCAGGAGGAGGAGGAGGAGGAGGGAAATCAGCCCCCTCTGGTGGCTTGTGTGAGTATGCGCGTGCGTGGCCGTGTCCGCACACGTTCACACACACGCACACCCCAGTGCGTGCCGTTGTGTGGCTGGGCCGTGCACGTAGCCGGCCGCGCGAAGGATGAAATAATCGATAAGCGGCGCGGGCGGCTCCTGGGTTCCACCCCACCCTGCCTGTGCCGGGGGTGCGACAATGGCCCTGACGAGAGTTTAACCAGCGCCGCGGGCCACCATCGCTAGCATTTATGCGGGCAACAATCCCCACTCCCCTCTTCGGCACGGAACCAGAGACAGGCGCTCAAGAAAAAGAGATAATGCGCGGGCTCTCTGCCGAGATCTCGGAGGTGTGGTTACGGGCGGTTTTCTTGTTCCTTGCTGGCTAACTATAGTTCGACCTTCTGTCTCATTGTCTTTTTATTTTCGCTTTCATGTTGGTCACAAAGTGAACGCGAAATTTGAATCGAGTTCTTGTACTTTTCTTCTTTTGCGTGTGTGGCAGATGACTTCAACAGCAGTACCGTAATTGGCTAAAATAAGGAATAAACTCGGTTTTATCAACGTGAGGGAAGACGCAGAGAGCTGCGAGGAGAAAGCAAGGACAAAGCGAGGGTTGCTTGCTTGCCTGTATAGTTTTTTTTAAATTTTTACCAGACGCCGGATTACCATAACAGTCGGAAACAAAAGTATAAATGGTAGGCAAAATGGTGCGGTATAGAACGGTGTGATGCGGTATGGTGTGGGGGGTGGTATGCTGTGGTATGGTGCGACGCGGTCTGGTGTGGTATGGTGTTGTGCATGCGGTTTTGCGTCCCCCGAAGCGACACATGGGATATGAGGGACGGCTATAGCGTAGGGTTTCGGATCAATATAGACCCCCTGTGGTTTTTAAACTGCGCTGACACCGCAAAACACATGGGTGTTCTCGCATTTTGCCACCTTTGAAATTCGACCGTGGCAGCCGGGAGTCGAACCAGTAACTCTGGGGTCAGCAGTCGAACGCCAAAGCCACTCACACAGAGCGGTAGATTATAGATTTTATTGAAAACATACTGCAGTTATTGAAGAGCAAGCATGATGGCAATACAGGTCAAAACAAATGCAATGGCAGGCAACAATACGGAATGTGGCATCAGTGTCGAAGTGCAAATACTGGAGTAGGAACGTCGGCGTTGCACAAATACGGCCACTATTTAACTACTATTGTGAAGGCCAACTATTGGTCAACTATAGGCCAACGTATGTAGGCGCTTAATCCCATGGTGCATTTGAATAAAAAGAAAACTATCTCCAACTTGCAGTGTAGCCCGCATTGAAACTTCAGCGCATGCGTGGTAGCGACACTCATGAAATGACGATATCAAGGAAGCATGAGCTCGAGAAAGCGCCGTCGTCTTCGTCCCGCTTCAAGCGCGACGCAGCTAGCAAGAGATGGAATATGCCTACGGAAAGAAAAGAAAAAAATAAGCACGAGGACAGCTAGGAAACAGGGCCACCGCTGAAATCGTGTCAGTGCAGCCAAAAATGCGTGAAAGGGGACAATAGATCCGTGTCAAGCGGCCAAAAAATGGGAAACACCATGGATATCACGCGCTGGAAAAAAAAAAGAAAGGTGTGGTGAAGAGTCTGAGCGGAGGGAGGCTCCGTCTGTAAACACAATTTTTCTCTGCTCTATCCAGCCACTCATCTTTTATCGTTCCTTTTTTCGGGAGTCCGGGAAGTGGCGCAAAAAGCGGAAGCGCGAAACTTATAACGTGATAAAAAGTGAGCATAAGCGTAAGAGAATGAGCCGCAAAAGAACGAGAAGAAAAAGAAAAAAAATAACACAAAGACCGGCGTGAGTCAAGCTCCACTGTGGAAGAAAAACGGAAATAAACGAAATTCGGCCCAGGTTGCGAACTCGGGAAGGAAAAGGAACAGAGGAAAGTAAAACGAGTCTGAGGAGGAGAGGACGAAGGGACAAGAAAAAGACGGAACGAAGAGAGAAGCCAGTGCTCGGCGCGCGAGTCCCGATAAAATGAGGAACTAGTTCCTTCCCGCCTCCCTCCGAGTTCCTTTATCGTGCAGCCCTGAGTAAAAATGGGGATGAATCGGAGAGAAAAAGTTTCGAGATTGAACGCTAGGTTCCTGCGATTGATAGAACGAGGAGGATAAAAGGGGAGAGAAAGAAAACAAATGTGTGTCCTGGACTCGAAAGGGAAAAAGGAGAAAGGAGAGGGGAAAAAAGGGTGTAGGGAAGTGCGCGCAAGGAAGCACGCCAGCTCACACTCATGCACACGCGAGCGCACACGTGACACGCACAGAAAGAGAGGAGGAAAGAAAGAAATGTGGCCGACTTCCGAAGACGACACGAGAGAAAGGGAGGAGGAAGAGTGGAGCCAAATAAAGAGGTAAAGATGAAGCGAAAGAGTTGGGAACGGAGGAAAGAGGTGCTATTCGTCAGGCTAAGGAAGGGGCGTTCCCGGCGCTTCCATGTAGCCGACTGTTTCTTCCCGGTGGCTGCGACGAACACACAAAAACAGGAGCACTCATCGAAGGGAGTTGAAACGAAAACAAAACGAACAAGGGACGAGGGAAGAAGAAACGGGGGAAAAAGGCACACGCCTCGAAAAGAGGAGGAACGAACGCGTTCTCGGGCATGTGTGGACAGGACGAGGCAATAGAATCGGTCCTCGTAGGGAGCAGGAGAAGGACGAGGCGGATGAGCTTAAGGAAACTTTAGGGATCGGGATATATCACTTAGGGAAAGAGGCTCGGTCATCGCGACTTGGCGCGATCGGCCGTTGACAAGACAGCACTCGCTCGCGATGCCTGACAGAGGGACTAGATCCTATCGGAAGTTTCGGTGGAAAAGAGGAGAAAAGGGGGAAAAAGAGGAGAAAACAAGGAAACCCTGTGGAAAGATGCCGGAACCGAGCCAAAAATAACCCCAGAGGGTTGGAAGCGAGCGACACGAGAGACAGAAAAAAGCGCCCATAAACATCACAAGTGGAAGGGGCACCTTTATCAAGCAGAAAAATCGGTCATATATTTCTTGAATTTTGGTATAAATTTCTCGAATTTCTGCTGAGGATTTTGCAAACGGCCCTAGAATATAAAGGTGAAATGAATAGAACGTTCTAGAGTTCGTATAGGCACTGATGCGAGATTTTCCAAGTACGCCAATCTCGACGTTCAAAGTGGAACATGAACGAAAGGGCTGGGGCACACTGTCATCGAGCTCAGAACATGAGTACGTTGGATGCAAACAGTGGCAAGCTCTGTACCAAGGCAAGAATGTGACACGTATTGACTTTCTGTCGACGGAATGTTTTCACCGCGTTCTTCGTATATGAGGGGCTGGTAGTGTATCTGGGCGCAGTTTCAAGAACAGGCTTGGTTTGCTCAAATAAACTTGATTTGCTCTGTTTCTTCACCTTTATTCCCCTGTTTCTCTCTGTTCAAGGTTGCAGTTTACTGTATGAAATCTTATAGACTGACAAGGTACTGTGTTATACCATCTCTAAAACAAGCGCGACCTATTTTGGTGCGAACACTCGGAGCACGCGGACAACCATGACATAAGACAAAGGCAACAACAATCTACATCGCGCAGAACTACGCATCGTCGTCGCCCATGTCCGTTTGACCTTGGCGCGTCAAACTATGCGCGAGGCGCGCATAACACCAACCGATGAGGAGAGGGGGAAAAAGCAAAGCATAAAACGAAAGCAATGTGGCTAAGGCCGGGAGGTCTTGGGAGCGCGCGTGTGTTCGCGTCGCCAAACTTCCGCAAGCGCGAGCCCTGCAAGGCAGCTGCAAATTCTGTTGGCGGGGGAAAGGTTGGAGGGGTGTAGACCCGCAGGGGCTCGCCGCGCTCTCCAGCACAGTGCTTTAGCGCGGCGCTGGAGATCGAAGCCTCAACCCACTCTCTCCGGTCTACCTCCCCTTTCTCTGTGAGACGCGGGAGGATAGGGCTGTGCGCTCACGCCGCTCTCCCAACTCGGTATACGACGTGCAGGGGCGGTGCTCAGCGAACGGCGGCTATTCCTCCTCTCCCCCTTCCTTTCTTCTCGCCACTTATTGATCAACGGCGCCGTTCCGTGTGTACATTCTCGGGCACGGTGCCATATCTCGCGGCACCCTTGAAATAATCGAAGCATGGCAAAAAACGAGCACGTCGACAGAGAAAGAGGGAGAGGAGGTCCGCCACCCGGGGTGGGGGCCCGGGCCTGCTCTGTGTGCGCGCGTCTGTCCGGGAGTTCGCGGCGGGGGCCGACGTCGGCCGGGAGAAGGAGAAGAATCCGGGTCAGGGAGAATCTCGGTTAAAGGCCATCTCCATCTCGTACCCCCTCCCCCGCGAGCCCCGGGCCGTCGCTCGCGCTACGAGCGCGGCCCGAACGCGACGAGAGAGCCCGGCGCTATCTGCCTACACGGGGATTCGTCATCCGCCGCCGCTGCCGCTGGGGACACACGGCGGCTCGCTCCGTCTCTCGGTCGAGCCGCGGCGACGAGTGTGGATGGTGCCGAGTAGCGCATGCCCGCGAGCAACGGCTTTGTAGAACAACTCGGCGTTTTCTGGATGATATATACACGGCGCTAAAACAAAAAAGAACAAAAACAGAGCTCGGAGTTGTTGACGTGCGGATCCCGTTGGTCCGCGGCCGCCGCGCGCGTCACAGAAGCCTGGAAACGGCTGCCTTGCCTTCGCTGTCAGGGCGGCTTAATCATCGCCGCGTCCCGTTGGGATCAGTCCGAACCAGCGTTGCTAGTAATGCAAGAGCAGAAACACAGTACTGTGTTCAACGCTTTTCTTAGTTTAGTCTTATTAGTAGCGTGCAAATTATGCCACGAGTTCGGTTATTGTTTATCGTATTTGATTTATTTCGCAATGTTGCAGGCAGCGCCGCTGCACAGTCGGGAGGAGTTACATCGGGAGCGTCTTTACAGAGTTTTGAAACATACAGACGCAAGCTCATTCAATGACAAAGGGAGACAGTTCCATTGCTGTATGCGGAAAGAACGATTTTTTAAACACTGTGATCTTGCAAGACACGGGAGCACTGCTTTGGAATGATTGAGGAGGGACGATATTTTCGGTGGGGGAGCAAATATTTATCTGTCTGTAAACGTATATCGTTATGGTATATTAACTATAACATTTAAAATTTTGCTCTTTATCGCCCTACGTTGAGCGGTTCTAGTTGAAGCTGCTTCTGCATGTTAGACGCTCACGACGTAGGCCAATAAACTGATAAAATAAACCTGGAAGCAAGTCACGTGACCCCTCCATCCTGGCAACATCTTAGCCTGCCCTTCAATAGGGGTGAATGATGTTTTCATATCCTTATAGGTGTACAGAAGCACATCAAAATCGAAAGAAGTAAAGCTCCGGAATGTTTACAAATATAATCGCTGAAAAGATTTTATATTTCAGATGGACCTTGCGCAAAGAACAGGATGCAGTGGCATATCTCGTGATAATGAATAGTTTTGGCCCATTCCATCTTGCGGATTACGCGTTTACATAAAAAATGATCTGGCTGGAGGTCAAAGTATGTGGGCTGCGTGCCTTGGTCTGTTCTGTGCTAATGTATTTCTCAGCAAGTTCGAGAAGTGTTGAAAAAAAAATGCGAAGACTTAACTCCTAAACTTTCAGAGAAGTAGACGATGTTAACCTGCGGTACATAAGCCACATTCCCTTATCTTCCACTTCATCGTCCCCATTTACAGCTTGCACGACACAGCCAATGAAAGCTACAGTATTGCAGCTATTGGACACATGCATATAAAGTCGCGAGAGATGTGATCGCAATCGAAGAAGCGCAATAGCGAGTGTGGGCGTTTGCTCCACAGTGACGCCATGCACGGACCCGTGCGCTTATGCGTTGCTTGTCTTCTTAGCTGCACTGAATCTTGGTAGTAGATCTGACGGCGAGTTTTGGTCCCTGCTTAACCCTTTGATGTGGCAATTAAAAGGTCGCATAAAAGTAATTAAATTCCAGCATTTGATTGCTGCTGGCACCAACTTTGTGGAAGAATAAGAAAACGCAGTAGATTGATTGAGAAAGTACGGCTACTGTGGAACTGAAACTGGCAGACCCGGATGGCTTCTGAACGTGTTTTAGAAAGTGTTTTAGGAATTCGGGGGAAAAGAGCGTTTCAGAAAAATTGTAAGAAAAAAGAGATTTAGAGAGCTACCGTCTTAGAAAGCGACGACGTGCGAGAAAAGGAAAAAGAAAAACGCTTTTCTTTCCAGACATACCTTTCGATGTTCTTGCTCTACAGTCCTGTACTAAGCATACCTATTTTCTCGTAAAGACGAAATGAAGCAGTTGGACTACCGGTGCGTTCAGCACTTTGAGCACAAAGGGACTGGCTGACCCTTGCAGCCTTGCAGTTTGGAAACAAAATTGCCAGCTCTCCGAGAACGACGATTACGTAGCAGAGACGATTGCTCCTCATGTCTCTTTGTTCGCCATTTTGGCTATGCAGTCGTTATGTCACTAATTATAAGCAACGGGCTGGCTACGAGCGATCAGTCGGAGCACTGCAGAACACCAATGTGGTTGCGTGTGTTGCCTTTGTCCTCAGGGATACTGCAGGAAGGCGTGCTCTAAGCCTCAAGGACTAAAAGGATCACAGGACTTAGGAATAACTGCATTACCCCAACTGCGAGTCCCTAAAAGAGGAGGCATCCCTCTCTTGCAGATAAACTGCAAAGGAACGTCAGTCACAATTAGTCTCTTCAAGGACTAACAGTTTGTCGCGAGGACTAACTGGTGCAGTTAGTCCCATCTTCACCTCACTGTGTTTCGAATGCATGCCAGAATAGGCCGAAAAAGATAAGCCGTGCTACCACAACCCCTAATACCTCAGAGACGCTCTTACTCCTTTCAGTAAGACTTGATTGCTCCCTTCACAACACGCAAAATGACAACAGGCACAGTTAATCTCCCCACGCAGTCATGAACTAAGCGTTCATCGCGATGACCAAGTGGTACAGTTAGCAGTAGTGGCTTATTTTTAAAAAATAATAATAAAAAGGAATGCAAAGATTTTTGTTAGGCCCGGCATCTGCCATCGCTACGGAAGCACCTCAGCTGGGGCAGCGGAAATAAACGGATATCAGGTTGACCGGAAAAATGAAGTGAAAGAGGCGGGGACAGGCAAAAGGGATAGGGGGAGGGGTGCTATATACAGCAATCTATTTCCACTATAATATATATACAGGTCGGACGCGTGTGATGTCCATAATAGAAGAAGAAAAGCGCACGCGCACAGTGCAGTGTAAACACTACAGATGGAACGTGGCGTCCAGCTGATAATCGTTGGTGCAGTTAGTCCCAATTCACCCATTTTTAACTCACAGTATACGCTTTCGAAACAAAGGCGCCCGACTGCATATCAACGCAGTATGAACAGGAAAATCGCCGACAGTTTCTGCTTTTCAGCGGACAGCAGGAGCGCGCCACGCTTTCTCAGTAGCGGCCTCCACCGTGGGCTGCTCCGAACCAACGTTGCGCAGCGCCGACAAGAAGGCGGCCGGCGGAAGCCGTGGCGGTGGCCGCCGCAGGGGCGCGCTCCATACGCGGCCATATATCTCATCTCGGGAATGAGTCGGCGCGGCCCATCCATCCTGCTCAGCGCACCGCTGGCGTCCCGGGAGGAGACGACGCCCGCTCCCCGCTGAATTCCCGAAACCCTTTGGAGCGCGCCCATTCGTCTTCATTTTAATAAACTCGGCACGTCAGCTGGGATCCGTGGGCGTTCGTTTAAAAAGTTAATTTCTGCGCATGCGCCTTATTTACCGTCCCTTTCCACACCCCCCGCTTGCCGCCCGCGTTCCTTTGCGTTGCGCGCGACAGAGCTGTCAGGCGGCGCTGAGGGGCCTGACGGCTTCTCGCGTCTCCGCGCTCGAAAGTGTACGACGACTCAAGTCCGCTGTCGTCACTGGTGCATCGTTCCCTATGCACGCGTTCTATTAAAGCGACTTCGCGCTTTGCGAACGGGATTCAACCGTCTCCTGCGCAGCTTGTTTCGGTATTGCGCGGTAGGTGCCAGCGTGAGTTGCACGTACGCGATTAAATTTGTATGACGCCAAGAGCCTAGGGTGTGTGGGGGGGGGAGAGCTTAGGGGACGGGGGGGATCGGAGAGTCGGGAGGTGCATGCGGATGGAATGCCTGTCCACATGAGGCTTTGTTATATATATATAACTGCGCACACCTACACTCGCTTTCGCGGAAGTGGAATGACGCCAAATTTACGGCGGCTGGGGGCATGAGTTACAACATGGACCATTAATCACTCACCTCCCTCGTGCCAGTGGGTTCATTTCTTGTGCCAAGAATTAACGGTAACAGAGTGTCGTCCGTCTCCCTGTCTGCTTCTGGATAGAATTTGCTCTGTGTACAAGAGCTGCCTTGTACACGCGTTCATACGGGGCGTAGTCTTGGCAAGTGGCAACAGCGACCGGAAATTAGCAAATCACTGAAGAAGGATGAACATTGATGATTACCAACGCGGTGCTTTGATGTGACTGAGAGCACGCGAGCGCACGGATTATACGCTTTTGAGATGATCGGCAACTTCGGTTCAACTGCGAGTACACGTCTTCCAGTCGCTTACACATGAAAGCTCGGCTAAAACTAATGTAGACGTTTCCAGACAAGAGGGTATTTCTCTTCTACAGAAACATGACATCGCGGTTCGCTATTATCACTATGAACGTTAGTTCACATCTATGAGGCGGTAGTAAAATCCTCATCTCTGCAACGGCACCATGTTCACTCGACGATAAAATTACAATTGAGCACAGTGAGGCGTTGACTGCCTTTGTCAGCCTTGGAGCTGCTCCGCAGTATACGATTACCCCAGTTTGCTGCTTCTGAAGACGAGAGTGCAGTGAGATATGGCGGTTGCAGAGTATTCCCGATGTTATACAAGGAAGCGAAAAACGAGATAACAGATAAATGCAGAATCATCTTCAGCGACGTAGCTTTGACGACCGTGGAGATGAAGAGAAGGATGTAGGCTTTAATGAGTACAGAGGCTTGTGCAGTTTGTATTAATAATGGCCTGGCAAAGTAGATTCAGACTTCGAGAGCAGGTTCGTCTTCATCGCACTGCCTGGAGTTGAAGGTGCCTTATAGTTTCGAACGATATTCATTTTCAGCAAAGACACAGCGTGTTCGTTAATTATTCTACTCATGAGTTTCATTACTTACGGAGCCCTTGAATATTTGTTGCAAACCAGCAAGGAGAGTATCCCTCTTTCATGCAGGAAGGCGTAAACGGGTATCTTGGGGCATTAATTTACCTCTGTCGGTGCGTCATGAACAAAGGACCTGCAGTCGCTCGAAACAGGGCTGGCTCCCTGGCCGATGAATAAACGTTAAAACTTAATCGTAGAATGATGCCCTTCTGGTGCCAAACATTGTTTGGTGCGTATCAGCGAATTATGAATAAATTATCGTTGCAGGCGTAACCATGCGCAAGAAGAAAAAGGGGGTTTGCAAATGTGGAAAGGAAAAAGTGCAAGAGGGAGGTTGCCAGGAAGTTAAGCTATCACCCTTCTTTTCCTTCCTAATGCAGGATCATGGCCGCGGAGGCGATTGCACGATAATTTTGCTTGGTATCGCACTCAATGTTTTTCTGCAGATTATGCTGCCAAAGCTTGCTAGATAGATATATAGATAAAGAGGAAGAGGGAAAGGCAAGGATGTTGACCAGAAAGGGGTTCCGGTTGGCTACCCTGCACTGGGGAAGAGAATTTAGGGGACTAAAAGGAGGAAGAGAGAATGGGAAATAGGCATAACACACATACACGCACAACGCTGTCACAATTTGTCACTCTGTGCGTACTAAAATACGCGGCAGCTTTAATGCGTTAGCATTAGAGCCCTGATGTCGGAAAAATCTGTCCATCCGCCTGTCCGTCCGAAGCCTCAGTTGGCACGTGACGAAGTGCGGAGAAGGAAATACCTCTCTTCACTTTCGTTTTCTCTCTCAGAGAAACCGGAAGTGGGTGAGGGAAGACGAAGAGAGCGTGAGAGCGAGTGCAGAGGGGGTACGGTGTGTTGCACCGCGGTTTACGGACTGTATCACGCCACTCACAAGGTCCAAAACCCGCCAGCAGCAGCATCCGCTGCTCTGTCCGGGGGAATACTAATGCTGCATGTTCTACAGCATCAATATGATTATCGTCTATAGTTTTTATGCGATAGCATCGAACCTTCGCCGGAGCGCAAACCCGGCTCCTTCCCACGATCTCCAGAAAAACTCTGACTGGCTGGCGGGCAGTGACGTCATCAGTGGCGTCACCCCAGCGGAGAAATCACATTAGCTGGTTGGAAGCGGCGTCACCAACCAGGTCCGCCTGTGTGAAGCCTCCATCTGCCAACCGTTTAAGCTGGTGTACGGGAAGAGGTCGGGAAGAGCAATCTGGATACCACCAACCCCAGAAATTATTTCTGGAAAAGGCGTCAACGCCTTCCAGTCCAATCGCATTGGCAACATATATGGATTTAAGTGTGTCGGATTTTTATTTTTCTCTTTCGAATGTCCCAGCCACCTTTCATGTCTCTCCGGGAGAGCCGCTAAAAGTAGAGCGCAGTTTTATCTCAATCGCGAAAATAAAAATGCTTTAGACTACTAGCAAAAACGTCTTAAGCCTGGCCCGCCCATGGAGCCTTTCTCGCATACAATGTGCCAAGTGTGAAATGCACGCAGGCGCGCCGCCGGGCCATCACGGACACAAGAAGCGCCCATGATACAGAAAGTTTGACGGCCGGGCCGCGTGCATTGTACACTTACGCGTGTTTCGCGTGCGAGAAATGCTCCATGGGCGGGCCAGGCTCGTTATGCAACGCAAATAGCGAGCTATGGGCTCTTCAGCAGCCGTCGCGCAGCTGGGAACCTGTTTTCCCTTATAAAATTTCTTTAGGCAGTCTATCGACTGTCCATACAACTTTGCCTATAGACTTTCTATAGACAAGTCCTATAGACTAGTCCATGGGCAATCTATAGATTCATGGCCATACACTTGTTGTAGTGCTTTTATATAAACAGCCTATAGACTAGGAATTGACAAAAGGAAATTTATAAGAAAGCAATATAGTCTATAAGAGGTCTATAGACAGTAAATAAACCATTTTGATAAAAGTCAACGACACGATAAGTGGTCTGGGAACTTTTGAAGGGCGCTGCGCGTGCATGTGGTTTCACAAGGAGCTATAGAGGCTATAAAGACTGCCTCCGCGACTACTGTTCCACACGTACGATACAGGTTTAGCATGATCTCTGGCAAGCAAGGCCTGCTGCAATGTCGCAACGAATTAGTCCAGCGTTTGCGGTTACTAAATTTTCTAATTATGCCTCGTACTTTTCTATGGTAACTTGGTTTCGCGTAATGTCGCGAAACACCAGTGCACTCAAAGTTTTTTTTTTATTTAGAGATATCAAAAAGCCCTCCTACTCCGCTATTGCTTCAGCTAAGAGCTTGTTAAAAAGACATAACGAATTCGATAAAAAATTTAAGATAATGAGATTAAGATTGCTATCAGCTCTGTTGCCGACCGCGTAAGGCCTGCCTAACTTCAAATCGCCTCGAAATCGTGGTTACAGCAGCGCGGTCGATAGGGAGAGCACTTGTTAAGCTAAAGAGAAGAGTTATAAAGGAAACAAGAAAGACGGAATTCAAGCCGAGCTGAATAACAACTTTCAGGATTAACGACCTGTCCTGCTTCTTGTTTTCTTTCCATAAATCTGGGTACTTTCCCAGTTCCCGCGGAGCGAAACTAACCGTAGCTCCACTGCACACTGTGCTGAGCTCACATGCTGTAATGGGAAAACTAAGAGAAAAAACAAGAAGTCAGAAAATCGATAGGGAAAGATAAAAAAAAAGTATTCCACCGCGAAAAAGGTCCAGGCCTGCGTGCTGCAGGGTAGCGGTCTTCCAGTTTTTGCATACGCCGCGTGTTAACTCGATTATGAAGTTGCGGAGTTCAACTTTTTTTCCGCATGCTCAGATCTTTCTCTCTCCGCAGGTGGCAAGAGCCGCAGCGCTGCCGCGAAAACACCTGCTAATGAAGTGCGCCTGGGGTAATGGAGCGAAAAATTAATATGAATGGCCGCCGACTCCTCGGACGTTCCTTCCAGCACCAGCACAAGCTGCTGTCGTTGGCTGCGCTTGCAGCTTCGCTGCCGGCGCAAGCTTTGCGCACATACGAGTGGGCGCCGGTGCGGTGTCAGCAGCAAGCAAGCAGCAAGGGACAAGAAAGAAGAGAGAGTGTTGCAGGAAAGAACATCGCGGTGGCCAGCGGTAATCGAGCCTGCAGGAGGAGGGGACTTCAAGAAGCAGCGAGCGACGACTTAGCACGCAGGAATTAAGTCAGTCTGATGCGATGCCCGCGTCCCGGTTAACCTCTGGACTTCACCGCGAAGTGCACCCGCCATCGACACCGTGAGGTCCTTGTCACATTAACCGGAAAGCTTAGAAATTACTGCATACACAACACCCTGAGAAATATTTTGCTTGCAGTGGCGTACAGTAAATAGGTCAGAAAGGACTAAGAACGTTACAAGGGTTAGTCCCTTAGAGACGTTGCCACAATGTTTAGTTCCTCAAAAAACAACCAGTACTCGCTCCCATAAAGATTAACTGCTATGGGACATCCGCCACAGTTCTCCGTCACAGACTATACCTATACCTTTCGTCGCGACGACTTGACGATGCAGTTGAGTGTCATCTAATCCTTTTTTTTCGTTCAATGTGTTCACAGATGCACATTTGGACGTAAGACTGATCTGAGGGACACATAGTTACATTATGTTTTGGCAGTGCAATAGGATTAGAAGCTTTTGATGCCTTTGCCTGGCGTGGCTAATGTGGCTTGTGAGACTCTGGTTGCTCCTCCTGCGCAATGCTCATCCCGAGCTCTTCAAGCACTCTACGTGCCGCGTTTGGTAGGTGCGTGGCACGCCTTCCACCTGCCATCTGGGAATCATGTCGCGCCGCCTTGTTTCCCCGACGAGGCTTCAAATACGCTCGAATTAAAAAAGTTCCTTCAATGATTCATTCAGTGAAGACAGAATAAAAGCGTGTGAGGGCGCATGTTCCTTGTGTTTTACCTGTAATGCAGAGAACAGAGCTACGCTAGACGGGGGAAAAAAAAGAAGAAAACTGCTCCGCGGTAGACCCTTTTCCCCTACCACGAAATTCAAGACGCTTGTGGACTGTATCCCCTTTATTTGCCCTGAACATATTTCGAGAGCCCCGTTTTGGGGCATGCACCTGATTGGAGTCTTGGGAATTCTTGTGAGATTATAGGTTATACAGGGTGAGATAGGTGATGAAAGATAAGATTTGTGTGCTTGATTTTTAAAATGTTTTCTTTATTTCTCTCATTTCTCTCTCATTTTTCTTCGTGCTCATTCCTTAGTTTCAGTCTACTTGTTTTGCGATGTGAACTGCAAGTGCCGTATGCTCTGGGTTGAGCCATGCTGCCGGGCACTGCCCCACAAGCCCTCTCTGTTGGCTTGGGCAGGCCCGTATATGTACTATGAATTCCACCAGTAAAGAATTTATTATTATTAAATAAGTACCCTTGAGAAGTGAGTTAGTCCTGAGAAGTGTTCAACGAAAGGTATAACGTATTTGGTTAGTGGGCGGGCTGTAGTTTACAGCTAAAGTATGCAGCTCTCTGTGGGCCACATCTGAAGATACCATGACAACGCGGGAGGTGCTAAACGTTAGATGCCATTTCCTGATAACGCTGCTCTTAATACCCACGTAGATCGAGGGAAACATCTCAGTCTACACTATGCAGCACAGGCATTATAATCAAGCTTCGTCGTGGCTGTTCGGATAGGTGGCGTGAATCATGAGAAAAACTGCGATTAATCGGTGCTTCGTTTTTTTAATTAACTGCGACGCTAAAGCCAGCCTGCCTCAGCGAGAGAAGAAGCAGCGATTATATCGCAGTTTTTCTCGTGCTTCACGTGACGTAGACATATCTTGGGCGTCATATAGGCATCGTTCGGATGTTGAAACCGAAACCAAACACAGGTGTGAGAAAAAAATTAATTATAAATTATTTAGAGGTCGCACGCGAACACGGCGCGGTGATTTATATACAGGGCGTTTCACCTAAGAATTTGAACAGTTTTTAAAAATAGGCTTTTTGAGCTAGATGAGCTCTTTTTTAGGCATAGCAATGTCAGCGGTGCAGTACATCAGAATAAAGCTAAGACGCACTAACTAACAGGGTGGTTAACTAAAATTTATAAGTTATCTTTTTAACTGTTACCATTAGGTTCCTTAATTACCGTGAGGCGTGTAGCCCACTGTAAGTAATATTTATATCAGTTTTTAAAACTTCATCTAAACGTAGCATATTTATGAAACTCATTTCAGCCTCTGGATTACGTGATTCCGCGACGAGACAGCAATTTATGAATGATAACATGCTTGAACATCGATATTTCTTATTTTTAACATTGACTTGGCACATTGCATCACTGAATTGCAATTTCTGCGTGTTTTTTTGTTTTTGTTTTGTGTAAGCCACAGCTGATCATTGCACGGAACGATGCAATCAGTAGAGGCATGGTTTCTTGCTTTGCCACATTTTTTAAATTGCCGCTTTGCGTATTTTCTCTCATCCGATTAGTGAAAGTTATAGGCTTCGACTGATATACCAGGCAGGACAAAAAAGTGGTAGGGTTTAAACGTGGTTAATGCAAGTAGACGAGCGAGAGCATGTGTTTATCCTGGTTGGCTCATTGATGGCTCATTGGCATGTCTGATGACAATATTAGACTTAGGTTAAGCTCTGATCGAGTTTAAGCTCATATGATCTGTTCGCGCCGCAGATGGAAGTTGATGAAGACGACGATATGCAATGCACAGCCCGAGAGTGTGTTTATTACAGGGTAACGAAAAGGCGGATAGCTTAACTCGCGAGATCACGTACCGAGCTGAGCAGCCACAAACCCTGGGTAACCACTATACCGTTGAGATCGGATATTCGGAGATATTGAATTTTCACAGAGAAAGGCGGATTAGATACTCTCCTCCGCATAAGTCTCTAACACAGCAAGAAGCAGCTAGTTGGCGGAGGCTGCCAACGGGAACTTTCTTTAACTTACACATCCTACACAAAATGTATCCTACACAATTCAGGGACACATGCCCGTGGTGCGGAGCAACCCCCACGCTATACCATATCACCTGGG
Organism: Amblyomma americanum; assembly: GCF_052857255.1. Lineage (NCBI taxonomy): Eukaryota > Metazoa > Arthropoda > Arachnida > Ixodida > Ixodidae > Amblyomma > Amblyomma americanum. Next base: position 89,968,825 of record NC_135502.1, on the reverse strand, counting down.
GGTGCGAACGCAACTACGCATTCCACCAACACAAAACCCCGAGTGCGGAGCAATGGGAGAGCCGGCTCACCAGCTGCGAGCTCACTGCCCAAAGGGCACTAGTGCAGCACGCAAGCGAAGCACCTAGGCTCAGTGGAGCCCTGGAATAGGCGCCCAACCTTGCTGAAAGTGGTCAAGCGTCGACAGCGATGAAGACGAAGACCGAACCGCCAATCTCTTAAGAGACCTCAATAAAGTTGTTTTTTTCTCTCTCTCTCTCTCTTATTAGTTCAACAGTATTAGTTGATGAAGACGACGATGTGCAGTGCACAACGCCAGGGTGTGTAGCAGTTTAACACAAGGCGTGATCGGCTGCGTCGGTAGCATAGTGCTCCTCTCGTGCAGTGGCCAGCGAAGCTGAATCTGTTCGCGCCGCCATGGGTTCGAAACCGTCACGGCAATATTAATTTTATTTCTGCGTGGGCAGTTGCTATGATATGTTTGGCCAAGGTCATCTCCATTGCCAACCTATCACTGGATACAGCTGGCGCAACGCTCTTAAGAACTAACCCGAGCTTATACCCGAGTTCCTCCGAGGCTTCACGCAAGATTCTTGGTTGGCCCTTACAAAAACGGTGTATAGACAGTCTATAAACTTCTTATAGACTCTATTGCCTTTCTATAGACATTTCATTTTGTCTCTTCATAGTCTATCAAAAGTGTACGGCCATAAATCTATAGGTTGTCTATAGACTGTCTATAGGATTTGTATTGTGTATAGACTGTTCTCAAGGGTTTGTCTATAGAGAATCTGTAGACTTTATAGACGGAAGTCTATGGAGAGTTTATACACTGTCTAAATAAATTTTTGTTAGGTGGGAAAATGTCAAGTAGTGCTTTCGCGCCAAAATTTATAAGTAATTTGAGTACATACGGCAGCAGGAAATTCCACCGACTCGTCCGATGCGGCGATTCCGTCAAAGGCCCTTTTGTTATAGGTGACCCTTCAACTCGGACCCCCGAACAAAGCTGAACTGAAATGCCTTTTGAGATATCAGCAATAGTTGGCGCTGCAGTGTTCCGCTAACTGCGTTCAGTTCAACTAACGGACAGCTGAACTTCCGATGAAAACAACCGCGTAATAGGGGCATAAGAAATGGCGCCGAGCAAGCATGCTTGAAAGAACCGACTGAACCCTGCACGCCTTTGCAATCTCTGACCCCTCACATTGCGTCTCTTGACACCATTTCCGTGTAGCAGCACGAACTAGCGGACGCTGTACTATGCCGTACCTTGTGCCCCCCTTATGAAGCTGTTGCGCGCTGCCATGCAAACAACGGTTGATGCGTAGCGGTAGCCGTGGTCGTAACGGTATGCCTGCGCCTGTCAATGATCAGCTCAGCAAGCACGTTGGGCTTGAAGCTTTAGTTAAGGGTGAAAAAAAAAGAACACCTTCCGCCAGACAAGACCTTATACAGAGAAGGCTAACCGGAATGACCCCCTTCTCATTTCTTTCCTTCCCCACCCCTTTATCGTTGTCAGCGCCATATTAACGTGTTTGTGCTTTCCTGACCCTTTCTCCAAGGAATGTGCATATATGATGCATATTGTGACATATATGTACAGATATGTAATGTATGGGTGCATATATGGCAGCCTTCACACAAAAAAAGAAACAGAAACATATTCTCTCTGTTCAATCTACAAAGTCCAAAAAACGTGCGTCCCGCAATATTGAACGTAACATAACGTCCCCAGCCAGCAATAAAAAAAAAAAGAAGAGATTCGAAGGATATCTGAAGGTGAGACAGACTGGAGCAGGAGGAGGAAGTGCCACACGTGAACTCCATTTTACGGTTCGGCGATTAGGCCTGCGCTCTCGTGCACGCGCAATTTCACTGACGAGCCAAACTCTACACCAGCGAACAAGTTGACGGTCCTCGCGGCGCCATTCGTAACACACGTTGCCGCCGCCGGTGCCTTTCCTCTCGAAGCCGTTCTCTAACCAAGTTATGGAGACGCAACGCCATGTGCGGGGGCCCCGTCAGACAGCTTCGCCGCGCCACAGCGGGACACGACACAAAGACGTCGCCGGGGGCACGCGCTGTTCATACTCTCAAGCAGTAGGAAGGATTGTAAGGAGGTAGATTGAGGAGGGAGGTGGGAGGCCAGGAGTGGGGGCGAAATTCTTTCCTGGCCACCTTCCAAAAGTCGCAACTTTATCTCGGCGCAGCTCGCGAGGTGCCCCCCCTTTCTTTAGCCGCCTCGTGGACCCGGCGTAGCGTCGCCGCCGCTCCGGCAGTGGCGCGACTCCGGCTGTGGCGCTGATGCCACGCACCATTAAATCATTCTTAATGGCCTTGATTACTTTTAACGACCTCGGCGCTTTCTTCTCTCGGGCGGCGCGGCGACCATGGCTCTTTCGGAAAGTTCCGCGCCATCGCTTATATATAGACAGATGTATATGTATGCGCCTGCACTGCGGGGAGCCGGCTCTCTGAGGCGGAAGTTGGAGAGCTTCCGTAAAGACTGCGGCGGCAAGCCGCGCGATGGTATACTCGCGCCTGGTGGAACGAACGTGTGGAGTGCCTCGGTAACAGGCGTCGTCGAGACGTGTCAGAAAGCGGATAGTTGCAGCACCTAAAAGATGTAGGAGTGGGTCTGAATCTGAAAGCCTGAACTGTTTTGAGGCATGAATAGATGTAGAGAGAGAGAGGAAAACCAAAAAAAGGAAGGTTAACTACAGACATGTGTTCGTGTTGGAGATTGTGCACTTGTAAAGAAAGAAGGGGGGTGCAAAGATGAAAAAATAGAGACAGTGATGAAAAAAAATTACAGGGATACCTAATTGCATTATGTTTTGCAATGCGACATCATTAGAAGCTGTTGATATCTTTACATCAAGTTTTGTGATTCCTACATGTCTGTATGCAGACAACCAGACATCTAACCGGGTCATCTAACTGGTGGTTAGATGTTTCTGCGAAGGTGTGTAGAGGTGGCGACACGGACGCAATGAAAGTACGTATAGTTGTCACTTCGGTCTGATGAAGTCACTTCTGGCCCCGAAAATTATGAGACCAACGACGCATTTTTTCCCCCGATCAGGCTTCCAAGGAAATCGCATTAAAACATCAAAGGAATGAGTTAAGGACACGCTTGCTGCATAGTCAACATGTCTGGTCCTCATTAAGCGGAACACAAAGAATGTGTAAGAAGAAACTTAAGCCCTGTTTATCAACGCATGTAGGGTCTCGTAATATTGTAGAGGCATAGAAGAGGCTTAGCCATCATAAAGACCGAAACATAGATAGAAGATTAAAAGCGTGGTCGAGGCGCTATATGTGTTCTCTATGTTGTAACAGTTATCGAATCCCCTCTTGATTGATTCAGCTCCGCTGCCTGTGCTCATCATTGTTCGCCGGAACTTAACTCATAAGCTTAACGAGTCGCATTTCCGAAGAGCACACATCGCTCCATTTGTGTTCGAGCACTTGAAAAGAACAACAACAACAAAAATAAAGCTTTACGACATAAAAGAGGTTTAATGAAAAATGGAGCTGATCTTGGGATATCCGTTTCCTTGAAATCTATGATTTCCTTCCGTTAGTGAAATTGTTTCTACGATGTTTTACTTCAGAGTTACATATCTTACATCACTTCCTTGAGGCTCCATAGCACTTTAAGACAAATATCTTATAGCAGGAGGAGTTCGGGGAGAACATTGTTGCATTTCCTGCATGAAAAAGCATTAATAAGTAAAGGAAAGAAATAAAACGCAGGTGGATGTCGGGATCCACAGGAAATATACAACGGATACTGGTTATGAAGACCTCCTAGAAAGGTAATGATAACATGCAAGAAAAAGATTCAGGGGCGATCAATTGGATTGATGCGGAGGAAATGCGATAGAATTTATCTGTCAGTCGCGAATCTCTTCCAGTTTTGACTATATTCCAATTCTCAGTTCATTGTCTTGCACTCCCCAATCTATTCAATGCTGTTCCTATTCCAATTCCAACTACGCGTCTACGCAAAACGTGTCACATTGATGGAGTGCGGTGAGTCCTCATACCATGGACTACCGGCCCCGTGGCGCAGCGGGTAAGCGGTGCATCACTGCACTGACAGGTGGCCGTTTCAAGCACAGCCACCGGTGTCACTATAGTGAGACACGGGTTGCTCTTCCTGAAAAATGTGAGAAGGAATATTCCCCGCAAGCCTTATTTCTGCAGAGACAGACAGTTGTTCGGGAGGCTGTATGTTTTGCACGTAGCCTTATTGTTGTCTGAGTCGTTTTCTTCTTAGTCATTTTAATTTTTGCTGAGGAATTCTAAGTCCAGCGCCTCTATCCTCTCCTCTCTCCTGCAAGTGGAAAGGGGCAGAGTGACACGGTTGACAGGTGGCAGGTGAAGAGAGGCAAATCTCCCTAACCGCCACTTAGCGAGTAGAGGCTTCACACGGACGCTTCTATGGCACTCCTAATGTTATCGAATTAAAAAAGAAAATGTCAGTTAAAGTTGTGAGGACAAGATCTGTACATAAGAGTGATGTTAATGCCCCCTCCCCTTATCTTGTATCTATCGGCATGAAATAAAGGCTGGACTGATGCTGAAAGACCCCTATACCGGTACTCCATCCTTGTAAAAGGCTGAACAGGTATTGGAAACGCTCCAGAAACGGCATACATTAAGGCAACTGGGTGGGTTCTCTGAGCTTCTCATACTTTGACGAAACCTTTACCATATAGTTCTACTCTCCGTCCTGATCACTCCCCGCAAGTTAAGGAGCCACACAACGTTCAGTTTGCGCACAAATCAATCGCAATAGCTGCTGTCTCCGTGACTTGGTTCGGTCAATTCATAAGGCCGACACTGTTTGTGATGTCACAAAAATTTACCGCACGTCGAAACATGCTCGCTGCTGGCTGAATACAAATTTTTCTTTTTGTATTCGATCGTTTCAGGTATTTCATAATCGGAGATATCTCTTGAAGCCGTTGCTGCGGCCGATCGAGTTCGTTTGAGCTCTTTTTTACAGCGCAATCTATTATACCTTTGGTTTAGCCATAGCCCTGCATTCTTCCATGGGTTCTACAGCGTCATCTGTAAGGCCTTAATTGCTTAGTGAACTAATTCATTTCAAGTGTGGCAGGCAGCGGTCCCTGCCACGGTTGGAAGGTGGCAAAGCGGAGAGAGGCAATCTTCTTCTCCCGTTTTAGGGAAGGTGAGGGAGAGGTAAAAGGCAAGAGGGATGAGAGAGAGGGGGAGGGTTGGAGGCTATAGGTGTTCTAGTGGCTTGGGAGGTTATGGCGAGAGCGGAGGAATGCGCAACCTCCTGAGGATGGTTCCACGGCATAATGCAGGGCTATATAGACTCCGAACACGAATACTAATAAATGAGAGTAAAAAAAAAAAGGGATAAGCTCTGTCCTAGTTGACACCTTACTCCCTTTTTATTCCTTTCTGCTTTGAGTGTGTGACTAAACCAAAGCTAACAGTTTTCGTTGATTAATGTGCTAAGCAGGTAAGCCTAGCTTAACAAGTATTTTTCAACCTTTAATGCTCTACCTACAGTATAATGATAGTGTGCCACGCATAGGAGCGACTTCTTTGTTTAGAGCGAGATTAGCATTCATCACATAGCAAACTGGGTGTTCTTATGCCTAACACCAAACGCAGCCATATATATATATATATATATATATATATATATATATATATATATATATATATATATATATATATATATATATATATATATATATATATATATATATATATATATTTGGATGCGGATTTTCGGATTTCGCCGTCAGTAGTATCTTTTTCTGAATTTCCATAGTCATGTGCACCTTCGGAACAAAAAAAAAAATGATCCCTTGGGTATTAATGTGACCAATCCTGGTAATTCGATTTTATGATTTCCAACTATTTTTTTCCACTTTGCACGATATTTTCTACATGCGAGCAAGATATTAATAGCCGTTGGTGTTTCGTTTTGTAAACCGAACGAACTGGCTTTCTTGAGGGCCTTATACAGTATTGAAGAAAGAAAATATTCGTTCGGCTGGAAGTGACTGGCTGCGCCTGCAAGGATTAACGCAGTCACGTTGGCATTACTTTTGGTCCGTGAGGTTCGTTGGGTAAAGGTTTCGAGTGTTGAGGGGTTTAGAGAGTCTTCTCGCAAGGGTTCGATATCTCGTTGGACTTCACGCGAAAAGTTGGACCTGGAGTAGAGAAGGTGAAACAAATGCCATAATTTTACTTACCGTAATTTACAGTCTACTGTCCGGGGGTCACATATTTTAGAATGCGGCATGAAATGCTCAACGCTCTTTCTACAGGTATTAAAGAACTTATGGTACTTTCGACGTGCGTGCACATACATTTTTGTACGCCGGCTGCAATTCACATCTCGATCATGCGGCCTGTTCACCGGGGGTAGGCAATCTATAAAGAAAATGTTTGTTTCAGCAAAAAATGAGCCTTGATGACTTATACACCATGTGTAAGCTGTGAACCGAAAATTACGGTGCTTCCAAAAACTTCATTTTTCCCGGAACGTGCTGACGGACTTGCTAGGCTTTTGCAGAATCACGTGGCTCTGACACTCACAAAGAACGTGCATAAAACCATGACGTTACCTATTTGTTTCTGTACAGAAAGGTCACTATTCCTGGCATTTCGGCCGATATAGATCTAAACAGGGAAAACGTCAAAATTCGCAGTAAAACCCTTTCAGTATATAAACAGCAGCGAGTATTTGATGTAGTCCCGAAGCATTGCTATAGAGTTCTCTGTAAATTACAAACACTGGGCACAGAAGTTGTCACCGCTACCCGCCGAAGGCGCTGGGGGCGCTCTGCGCTTCCGGGTGGTGCCGCGAGATCCTTCCGCAGACTCCGTTGGAAAGTACGCTTTCGCTTTCTGCTTTTATCTGCACGCGACTCAGGGGCACGCCTGCCGCGCATGCGCCGGGACACGCGGAATAGGGAAGCGGGGACATCTCTATTCACGCCGCGGCTTCGGGTCACAGACCCGCGCCCTCCTCGCACTATACGCTAGAGGGCGCCCGCTCGCGCCTATGTGTATACATGCACGATCCGCTTGCGACCGAATGCAGATGAAGAGGGCCAAATACAAAAGAATAAAAAATAAAAAGAAGTAATAACGCAACGCAAGCTGGAAGCAGCGAGACGCCGAATGAAGAGAATCTCGCCACTAAAGCGAGTGAGAGAGAGAGAGCGAGTTAGTTGATTGGGGGGACGCGAAAGACCGATAATTTATGTCCATTAAAAGCGATCCTCCGCTGCGAGGCATCGGCACCGCCCCTCCTTTCCATGATTTGGAGCCAATCGAAACAGGGTCACGGTGCGCTGGCTGCCTCGACTCCAAGCGCGAGGCCCCGCGCGTTTGTCGCTTTAATTCCGAGCCGTGCGCCAGGCGCTTCGACTCCCCCACCCGCCTCTTCTTCCTGCAGCGTGGCGCGCGAACCAGCCACGCCGCTCTCCCCTTGTTCCCCTCTCTCCTCACCGTGCCTTTGTGTGCTTTGCAGGGCCCCGCGCGCGGCTTCCTTTTCTGCGCGCCGACGGAGACTCCCTACCGACCTTTGTTCTTCCTCTGATGCCCGGCTGCGCGCCAAAGACGGCAGAGCGAGATAGATCCACGGCCAGCGGCAGGAGCCATCCCGTGCGCGCGCGCCTGTCTGTGTGTGTCTCTCTGTCTGTGCCAGCGCCATCTTCTCCCTCTTTCAGGTTTCGGTCCGTCGAAAGAATGGCGACCGAGCGAGGCGGGAGGACGGGCGGACTCCAGACAAAAAAGGCACCAAGCGAAAGCGCGCCCCGTCTCGTGGCCCAGTTTGTTTCTAGTACGCGCGCGGAGGAGCGAGCGTCCGCCCCCCCCCCCCCCCCCTTTTTTTTCTCATCTCATCCGCTCGGTTCCTTTCTACCCGTCCTCCTCCCTGTTTTCCCGACATTTCCACTTTCTCCACTTTGTCCTGTTCTTTTTTTATTCTTTACCGTTAATATCTCTCCACATCGGTCTCCTTCTGCACTTTTTTTTTCACTCCCCTTCGAAGTCAGTCGGTGTGTATCGGGAACCTTCCCTTTTTCCCTTCCGCCCACTCCCTCCTCGGAATTCTATCGTTGTGTAATAGGCTCCTCCCTTTTGCCTTTTTTCTTCCACACTATCCTTTGTCTTCAGTTCCCCATCCCCAAAGGGACGTATTTGTCTTTGTCTTCGTTCTATAGGTGGCGCTACTCATTGCAAATCAATATGGCCGCTGCTGCTGCTTTGATCGTTAGTATTGACTTTTGCGCACTATCACTCTCCCTTCGCAAGTGGCGTTTGCTTCCGCCTTTCTTGCTCTTTGACTTGCGCTGTTCCGCCCCCGGCTTTGTTTCCACCGCGCGCGTTCATTTCGCTTTCTTTTTTCGCTACACAGAATTTAAGACCGGAACACGGGAAGCTTTGAAAATGTCGCGATCAAATTGCGAGGAGGAGCGCAAGGAAAACAAGGTCTGCGTCTCCAGTGTCGCCGGGGTGCTTCTGCCATATTACAATGGATATTTTTCCGTATGCTTGCTAAGCAGCTCAAGAAACATGTTGTTACCGATTATCTAGATTTATTACTACAGCTGGCTCTGGCAATGAATCGAGAAAAATAACAGTAACTAAAGGGGGTCAGACTGCAATCACCGCGAAGGTCATGTCTGTTTTCAAAGAATTTTGTAGCTATTCGAACCTATCGGAGTGAGGATTGGGACACCTCAAGATTAGGTATCAAACCTGACTTCGTTACTTTGTATCAAGTACGACGCTGCTGTTTCGTTCGAAACCACCAGTGCTGCCTCGTCTCCAGCTACACAATGAAAATTTTTATGGCATATCTAACGCAACACAGTCAATGAAGTACGGATACTGTAACAATGTTATACAGGAGTTGCAGCGTGCACATGCTCATGTAGGCGTCCAAAGTATGCAGAGTACATTTCTTTATTGTTACCGAAATTTTGAGTGAGTGAGAGTATGCGATGTAATAATGGCAGTGGCAAAAGGCACGTACATCGTTCTACATGACAATAGACAAAGAAGAAAAAAATCAGCCGCCACATTCATGTATTACAACTCATTTTCGTGCGTAATAATTCCGGTCGCAGATCTGTCCGTGCAGAGCTAAAGGAACAGCAAAACTAAGACATATTTACAGGCATTCCAAGGTCTTCAGAAGGTACCTACTTTTAAAAACTTTCTAGGATTTCGATTTTGATTCAGAATTTTCGGTGGTCAGCAGGCGAAAATCCTGATTATGAATCGTATTCTGTTTTCATAAATGACGATGTCGTACGCGGCAAACTATAAGGAACCGTGACTCCCCGAAATACTTTTTCCTTAGATTTTCGTATCGCAAGTTATTGAACCAACGTTACCTACGAAGCCAGTCAAACTTCCTCAAAAACGATAAAATCAAAGTGGGCGGCTAACTGAACTTCAACTATATATATATATATATATATATATATATATATATATATATATATATATATATATATATATATATATATATATATATATATATATATATATATATATATATATATATATATATATATATATATATATATATATATATATATATATGTGTGTGTGTGTGTGTGTGTGTGTGTGTGTGTGTGTGTGTGTGTGTGTGTGTGTGTGTGTGTGTGTGTGTGTGTGTGTGTGTGTGTGTGTGTGTGTGTGTGTGTGTGTGTGTGTGTGTGTGTGTGTGTGTGAAAGATATCTGAACGTCAATGCTGACGTATTCACTCCGTTCCCAGAGTTGCTGACGTGAAACATTGAAGCTGTTCGTTTTGGTTAGTATTCGTTTTTTCATGCAAAAGCCTGAGAAATGAAACCTGCTAGGTGTAAACATCACATCGGCATCAACCGGTAGGGAGAAGGAAAGTGCAGATTTGAGTGAGGCTATTCTTGATCCACGAATACGACTGCCAATGTGGCTTCTGCAAGCAAATTTGATTGCCGCCGTCGGAAATTTTAGTACCCCATTTTTGTTACTCATCATGGAGAGCCTTGCGGAACCGTACGGAGTATGAATAACAGAAACAAGAAAAGGGTAAAAGAGAAGTCCAAAATGACGTGCCTTTCACTCGGGAGCTCCTGGAAACAGCTCCGGAACACTTACGTAAACTTATCGAAGCAGTTTGATCCAGTGGGAACTTAAGCTGCCCGACAGGTGACGTGTGTGCATCGCAAGTGTAATCTTTCACTGCAGATACCTGGAACACACATGATCGTCCTCAGTGATTACTTTATCTACACTGAATAAAAAATCAGGCTGGTACTTAATCACTGATTACGCGTGATAATGCGATACCTAGCTCAGGCGCTGGTTGGCGGTCGTGCGTGTGTGTGCTTTGTCCATGCTGCACACTCTTGGCAGGTGAGAGAGGAGGCGTGGGAGGGAAGGAGGTTGGCAGGTTGAACGTCACGTGACCCGATGACGCAACAACTCCTCTACCGATCAATGAATTTCATGACAGAGTGCAACGCGACCAAAAAGCGAATTTTGTTAGACTACAACACAGGGTTTTCTCTGTAATGAGGTTTGCGTTTGCGGCAATTCAAGTGGAGATAGCGGGGACGGCAGAGGAGGACGGTTGGCAGGTGGCAGGTGCGATCCGACCAATCAGCGAATTTTATGACAGACAAAAACGCCCATTTTTTTCCGAATTTTATGAGAGGCCACAACGCCGGTTTCTTTCTACGATGAGGCTTCTAATTCTATAGCACTATTAAATCTTTTAAAGCCTCCACTTCGAGCCCATTCACGGGGCTCCTCTGCAACGAAAACACGACCGAGCGTTTCAAAGTAGGAGTTAACCCGACGCGCTTCACAACGGACCCGAAAAACGACAGCGACAAAGAGGACACACGCATCGAGACAAACTCGTCCTCGTCGTGTTCAGCAGATGCATTCAGACGCAACAAGCACCACGAAATCAAAATGCGAACGCCGCGACGTGGTATACCCGCCAGCAGACGAGACAGAAAGAGAGAAGAAGCAAGGAGGAACGTGCGTCACTTCGGTGGAGGGAGGGAGGGGGAATAACGGCGGAAAAGCCTCGCAAAGGAAGTCGACATAATGCCTCGCAATCTCTGCGGCGCGCGTCAGAGGAGGGACTGCGAGCGCCTCTTTTGTGGTCTCCTTCTGAACAGCGGCGCGATTTCTTTGAGGTTCCCGCGTCGTGGTGTCTGCAACGTGTTCCGGTGTGCGTCTGCATGTCTCCGTCTCCCTTTTATTTTTATGCGCTTGGCGGCAAAGTGGGTGAATCCCCGAAACGCCAGGGCCCTGGCAAAACGAGAGAAGCGAGAAAAAAAAAAAGAAGGAAAGATATCTGCCGCAGGGCACGGAGGACGGACGGAAAAGAAAAATAAAGAGGACTGCTTGTCTTCACTATAGCCAACAGCAGCAAACAATACGTGCAGTCGGAGTCAATAGAGCGTGGAAGCATTTGCTCGCTCTCCCCCTCCCTTTCATCGTTTGCCGTGTTTCTTCTGCCCACGAGAGGGCAGCATTGTTGTTCGGCTGAGCGGTAGAAGCGCGCTTTCACGCCTGCATGCTGCTGAGATGAGCCGCGTAACGATGCTGCAGGGAGATGATTTATTTATATGTGGGCGGAACCTAGGGCTCCCTCAACTCAGATCTGAAATACATGCGAAAACGTCGGCTGTCGGCATACAGACCCGCAGTATTCGCGAGCGAGCATTGCGTACGATATGCTGCGTTGCGGCTGATTGGCCCGCTCTGATTGCCAGCGTATACGCGCTGCTCAGTGCGTGCAAACCGCTGCTTGCTGTAGCGCGCAAAGACAGATTATATGTAATACGTGAAAGCGATCATTGTTTGTTTCTCCTTCTTTCCTTCTTTTCTTTCTTCCTGTTTCCATTACTTACAGTGTTTAGAACTCACTTCAACATTTGTGAGACGGACATGGACATTATCAGCAACGGGATTTTACCAAAGAGAAAAACTAAGAAATCCATGCCTTGCAGGCAGGGATCCCGGAACAGAGGGGGAAAGGAAGGCGGTCGCCCCCCCCCCCCCCCCCCCCCCCTCCATTCTCCAATTGCTTGCACTAAGATCAGATTTCTGACAATTGAAATACTTAAGAACTAGGACTCTTTTAATGCAATGTACAGTGAGGCTGAACTACTTCGCTCCATAGGCAGTTGTAAAGCATTTTTATGCGAGTAACCTAAACCAGTCATACATGTCCCAACAGGAGCAGACCGTCTGACCCGTGTACGTGGTCATGATTAGCAGAATTTGAACAAACCATGCACAAACTTTTTAAATGCAATTGATCACTCCTCCTGCATAAAGCTTCCCATTTCAATTCGTTTTACATTGCTGTGAATCTTTCGCCGTTTGTTCGTTTGCACTCAAAACAGCCGACACGCGCCTTTATCATTTTGTTTTGTAGTGCGACATGCGACCAGACTTATCTCTGTTGACCGTGGCCACATTTTCCCAGATTGTTGTAGTCGCTTTTGGTTCTTTATGCCGAAGGTTCCTTGCCAGCTTTAAATTGAGCGCGGCCAAGAACTGCAGGCATTCAGTTCGATGACCGCTGAACACACTTGTGGTTTAAGCCGCCACCGGGCCATTCAGTTGTTAGTGGGCGCGAGACATCCCCTTAAAGAGTTTCTATTGGGAGCCTTTGGTTGTCCTCCTGACTGCTATAGAGTGCAGTCCTTATCGTGTAGGGGTAACGTTGGAGGTTCGGTTCAGACCTGCCCAGTACTGAACAAAAGAAAAAGCCTGTGAAATGAATTATCCGCATGTTGCAATGGCACTGAAGTGTGCTCGCTACACAAGCACATCAAGCGAACAAAGTAAACACCCGAGCAAAGTAATCGCGAGAAGTCCGGGGACCTTGTGATGGCTGCCTGGATCGAATGATCAATCTGTTGTGGTTCGCAATCCGGTGCGCACCGTTCAATTCCCCGTCCCTCTAATTCAACCCCGGTTCCAGGGAGGTCTGTTCAGTTGGCACCCTTCCGTGCCGCACCAGCCCCAGAGGAACTTGGCAGTGTAAAGGGAGCGAAGAGGAAAGGGGGGTCTCCTAATTAAAAAGCGGGGTCCTCGTCCGGGAGTTCATCAATCTTGCCGGCAGCTACGCCGCTCACTCTGAACCGGACCCGAAATGAATCCGAGACGACTTCCTCGAGCGGGGTTGGTTGGCTGCCCCCCCACGAGGAAGGCTGCGACACCCCGCCAAAGCTGTGTCAGTGCTCAAGATGTCGGTCCGGATTTAGACTGAGACTTTTGTTTTACATCGTGCAGACCCGCATTGCGTTGTTTTATCTAAGCGATGGCAAGGCAGCCGATAAAGAACTTATATTGTGGTATAGCACCACGTGAACAGCATAGCCTGAATTCCGATTTAGCGTTTCTTGAGGAGAAGGTTAGGCAAAATATGCTTACAGCGTGTTTGATAAACCTATTGCCCCTGCAGTCACTTGAAAATGCGTGGATGCTATAAAATGTTTTGATTGTGCTGCACTAGGCGGTAAACTGTAGTTTGTATGGATCTCAGATGAATCACGTGCCAATACGTCCATATAAGCCGATGAAGGGCATTTTCCTCGTGTTCCTTAATTCCCACGAAACTCGGTATATTGCGCACAATGTACAGCGAATAGAAAACTTACCAAGTGATGTGCTGGGAGTTGTAACCTGCAGGCTAGAGAGACAGACACAAATGGAGAAAAAATAATTAATGCGAAGAAAAGTGGAGAGGTCGGCACGAAAAACAAAGCAATGCTATAATCAATAATAGTGCTTTGTAGGCGTTTCAATCCATGACTTAGTACAATTTTTCAACAAGGTGCCTAAATCACGCGCACACTTGGTCTAAATTCATAATCGCTGCGAATTTCAGCGATCACCCAGAGCCCTGTTCCTCGACTACTGCGGATCCGTTATCACAACTCGCCATTCAAAGCTAGTCGACTCGAGATAGCCGAGTAAAAAGAATAAAAGAAAGAGATCGAATCTGTTCAGCTAAAAAACAGCCCAAGCCGGAAGCTCCAAATGGGATTCCGCGCTGAAGAGAAAACACTTGACTCACGCGAAACGAACATACGCGTATAGGGACGGTTTAATGAGTGCAGCGATTCCTCTGATGCGTTGCTGAACGAACGCGCGTGCATTTCGAAGCACTTACTGAGCTGAGAGAGAACAAGAAAAAGGAGGTAGAAAAAGAAAGAAAGAAAGAAAGAAAGAAAGAAAGAAAGAAAGAAAGAAAGAAAGAAAGAAAGAAAAAGACACGGCTTAGCATAACGGGCGAGCAGCAGCGTTCGGGGGAAACGCGAACTATAGCCGCTCCCGACGAGTGCAAATGTTCTTTTAATTGGACAGCGCAGTCGGTGACGACAATTGCGTGGATGTGAGGGGGACAGATAATGGGCGGGGCCTTGCCTTAAGATCGCAAATGACGCCGCAAAAGGGCCGTTGGCGCGTATGGCCGTTCCGTCCAAATGGACCTTTACACGCGCGGGCGACGGAGTATACTTGTTCACGCGCTGCGCAAATTCTCTACACGGGTCAAGCGCGCAAAGTGCCCCCCAAGTGTACGGCTCCAATCCAGTGACGAACGGGCGACGACAGGGTAAAACGAAACAATTCTTCTGCTAAGCTTCTCAGCACGCTGGCTGTTAAGTGGTTGACGACGGGTCCTCCGAACTAGTTGGCGCGTGTTCTACTCTGAAACAACGCGTATAAAGTTATAAAGTGCAAGCTTTCAGCCTAAAAACATTGTAATGCATAGAAGAACGGGTGTTACAGCGCCTCGTTAGTAAAAGCACGGATTCGGTACTTGGCTATGCAATGAAACCCTATACTAAAGAAAACAAAACAACGATGGACATGATGCAACCGAGTATCTTCGAAGTTTTGATCAATATTGCCTGCGCACATTTTCTGGTTTTGTCGCCTCAGCCATGCTTCCTGCAAGCTTCGGTCTCTCAAAAAGGCTTCTGCCAACAGTGCAGCCATACATGACACTAAAGAAAATTAAACTGCGTGTATTCAGTCTGGGGGAAAAAAAAAGAAAAAGTGCCGATGATATCAATGTTCCTTTCTTTTTTTTACCGTAATCAAACACACAAATTCTCT